>NC_081137.1:527500-762500 GCF_958295425.1 Solea solea
AGAGACAGAGCGCTGAGGGACAACTGCTGCAGGCCAGAGACAGGGTGAGACACATGAGACACTGGACACATGAAACAATGACACATCAAAGTCCAGTATTATAACATCAAGAGACAGAGCGCTGAGAGACAACTGCTGCAGGCCAGAGACGGGGTGAGACACATGAGACACTGAGACACATGAAACACTAAGACACATCGAAGTCCAGTATTATAACATCAAGAGACAGAGCGCTGAGAGACAACTGCTGCAGGCCAGAGACGGGGTGAGACACATGAGACACTGAGACACATGAAACACTGACACATCGAAGTCCAGTATTATAACATCAAGAGACAGAGCGCTGAGAGACAACTGCTGCAGGCCAGAGACGGGGTGAGACACATGAGACACTGAGACACATGAAACACTAAGACACATGAAACACTGACACATCGAAGTCCAGTATTATAACATCAAGAGACAGAGCGCTGAGAGACAACTGCTGCAGGCCAGAGACGGGGTGAGACACATGAGACACTGAGACACATGAAACACTAAGACACATCGAAGTCCAGTATTATAACATCAAGAGACAGAGCGCTGAGGGACAACTGCTGCAGGCCAGAGACAGGGTGAGACACATGAGACACTGGACACATGAAACAATGACACATCAAAGTCCAGTATTATAACATCAAGAGACAGAGCGCTGAGAGACAACTGCTGCAGGCCAGAGACGGGGTGAGACACATGAGACACTGAGACACATGAAACACTAAGACACATCGAAGTCCAGTATTATAACATCAAGAGACAGAGCGCTGAGAGACAACTGCTGCAGGCCAGAGACGGGGTGAGACACATGAGACACTGAGACACATGAAACACTAAGACACATGAAACACTGACACATCGAAGTCCAGTATTATAACATCAAGAGACAGAGCGCTGAGGGACAACTGCTGCAGGCCAGAGATGGGGTGAGACACATGAGACACTGAGACACATGAAACACTGACACATCTAAGTCCAGTATTATAACATCAAGAGACAGAGCGCTGAGAGACAACTGCTGCAGGCCAGAGACGGGGTGAGACACATGAGACACTGAGACACATGAAACACTAAGACACATCGAAGTCCAGTATTATAACATCAAGAGACAGAGCGCTGAGAGACAACTGCTGCAGGCCAGAGACGGGGTGAGACACATGAGACACTGAGACACATGAAACACTGACACATCTAAGTCCAGTATTATAACATCAAGAGACAGAGCGCTGAGAGACAACTGCTGCAGGCCAGAGACAGGGTGAGACACATGAGACACTGAGACACATGAAACACTAAGACACATGAAACACTGACACATCGAAGTCCAGTATTATAACATCAAGAGACAGAGCGCTGAGAGACAACTGCTGCAGGCCAGAGACGGGGTGAGACACATGAGACACTGAGACACATGAAACACTGACCCATCTAAGTCCAGTATTATAACATCAAGAGACAGAGCGCTGAGAGACAACTGCTGCAGGCCAGAGACAGGGTGAGACACATGAGACACTGAGACACATGAAACACTAAGACACATGAAACACTGACACATCGAAGTCCAGTATTAAAACATCAAGAGACAGAGCGCTGAGAGACAACTGCTGCAGGCCAGAGACGGGGTGAGACACATGAGACACTGAGACACATGAAACACTGACACATCGAAGTCCAGTATTATAACATCAAGAGACAGAGAGACAACCGCTGCAGGCCAGAGACTGGGATGATGAAGATGGTGGTGATGATGATGGTAATGGTGATGATGATGATGGTGATGATGGTGGAGATGATGATGAAGATGGTAATTAAGATGATGATGATGAAGATGGTGGTGGTGATGATGAAGAGGGTGATGATGGTGAAGATGGTGATTAAGATGATGGTGATGATGAAGATGATGATGATGATTAAGATGATGGTGATGGTGATGATGGTGATGGTGATGATGAAGATGATGATGATGGTGGTGATGATGATGATGATGGTGATGATGGTGAAGATGGTGGTGATGATGAAGATGATGGTGATGATGGTGATGGTGATGATGATGATGATGATGAGTGTGATGATGATGATGGTGATGATGATGATGATGATGAAGATGATGGTGATGATGATGATGATGATGATGATGATGAAGATGAGTGTGATGATGATGATGATGATGATGATGGTGATGGTGATGATGATGAAGATGATGGTGATGATGATGATGATGATGAGTGTGATGATGATGATGATGATGAAGATGAAGATGAAGATGATGATGGTGATGGTGATGGTGATGATGATGGTGATGGTGATGGTGATGGTGATGATGATGATGATGGTGATGATGATGATGATGATGAAGATGAAGATGATGCTGTGGTTCCAGGCAGAGAAGATAAAGAAGAAGAGAAGTTCTCTGTTTGGAACGTTCCACGTGGCTCACAGTTCGTCTCTGGATGACGTCGACCATAAAATCCTGTCAGCCAAGTGAGTGACCTTTAACCTGGTGGATAAATAGTTCTCATATCATGAGCTTGTGCTCTTAATTTGAAAGTAATGAATGCATGAAGTCAGGCTCCGCCCCTGTCTCTGCCCCGCCCCCTGCAGACAGGCGCTGGCTGAGGTGACGGCAGCGTTGAGGGAGAAGCTCCACCGCTGGCAGCAGATCGAGTCCATGACAGGTTTCTGTTTGGTCCATAATCCGGGTCTGGGAGCTCTGGCCGCTGCACTCAACCTGGACCCGTCCATGCTCGGCCTGCGACCTCCGACCCCTCAGCACCTCATCCTCTCTGATGACCTGGACGACATGGACGAGGACATCCTGTCCCCTGGGACGCTGCAGTGTGAGTTACAGACGGTGTATTCATCCGCCGCTGAAGATAGTCCCGATCAACACGATCCAGTTTCTGTTTCAGCACGTTTGCTTTCTGGACCCTGAAGGTTAAAGGGATAGTTCTGGATTTTAGTGTTTATGCTAGATTAAATCTATGATATTTTAAGAACGTGTTCACGTCTTTATCTCACTGTGAGACGGACTTTTCTAACAGGAAACTGAAGTTTGTAAACCACTCACTCTCCCACACCAAACCCCATAGAGAAAATCAGTGATTTTAACATCACAGCACACAGGAGTTGTTGATCCACTGCTGCCTCCAGCACTAAGTTCAAATGTCTTATTCTGTTAATTCGGCTTTTAAAATCCTTTTTTGCATTTATTTGAAGTGACACAAAGTGACCACACGAGGCAGCAGCAGACCAGCAGCTCCTGTGTCCCCGCAGCTAAAATCACTGATTTCCTCTATGGGCTTTGGTGTAGGAGAGTGAGTGGTTTACAGTGAACTATCCCTTTAACATTTACTGTAACTATAGTGAAACTTGCTCATTAAAAATATCCTGAGTTGTTTATACTAAAGGGAGAGTATGTGCATCAGCAGGGACTATTTCCAGCGGTAGACTAATCCACGCGTGTTCATGGAGGTGAAAGATCAACGCGAGAAAAATAACCGGTGGAACTGTCCTTTAACTCAGCTGTTTCTTTGGGAAGTCACCTGACCTCTCCCTGGTCTCCACCCCCTCTCCTCTCATTGGTTGTCTTTTCTGGGCATCTCTCTCCTGATTGGCTCTCCCTGCAGACGCAGCGTGGCAGATGGACCGGCGAGTGAGCGACCTCTGGCCCCTGAGTGGCATCGCAGACACACAGTCGCCATGGAAACACTCTGGTTGGCCCCTCCCTCCCTCCAGCCCCCCCTCCCCTTCCCTCATTGGTTCACTCCTCTGCACTCAGTCAGGGTTCACACTGGTCCTGAAAAAACAATAAATGAATGAATGAATTATTAATTTAAATAAAAGTTAAGTTTAGATTAATTTCTTTTAGTGTAAACAGGAAACTTTACTGTTTATTTCAACACATTTAAAAGGAGCACTTCATGATTTTTGAAGTGTGGTTTAAATTATAAAAGTGAAGTTTGTGAACCGCTCACTCTCCCACACCAAAGTCC
Source organism: Solea solea (assembly GCF_958295425.1). Lineage (NCBI taxonomy): Eukaryota > Metazoa > Chordata > Actinopteri > Pleuronectiformes > Soleidae > Solea > Solea solea. The sequence goes on from NC_081137.1 coordinate 531,529, forward strand.
AGAGAGAAAATCAGTGATTTTAACATCACACACACAGGAGTTGTTGATCCACTGCTGCCTCCATCACTAAGTTCTAATGTCTTATTTTGTCACTTCAGCATTTGAAATCCTTTGTTCAGATTTACCTCAGTGACACAAAGTGACCACACGAGGCAGCAGAGGACCAGCAGCTCCTGTGTCCCTGTGAGCTAAAATCACTGATTCTCTCTGTGGGCTTTGGTTTGGGAGAGTGAGTGGTTCACAAACTTCAGTTTGCTGTTGCTAAAGTCTGTCTCACAGTGAGATAATGACATGAACACATTCTTAAAGAGATCGTGGACTTAAACTGATGCACATTAGATTTTTGTATGAAGTACAAAAGGTTGTGAACTCCTCTTGCACCTCCTCTGCTCCTCCTCTCCCCTTCACTCTGTCACCACCTCACCTGCTTCCCCTCCTCGTCACTCATGTCCTCACCGGTCGTTCACAGTGAACCTTCTCGTCGTCTCAGCTTCAGCACAGTCTGTAAAAAACACTGAGACACAGAAACTGTCTGCAGAATAAAAGTAGAAGTAAAAATAAAAACTGAAGCTGAAGCCGATGAATGAACTGATTTAACATTTTCCTTTCATTAACACGCAGATAAAAACTGTGATTCTGGCTTTTCAAAATAAAACCACTAAGTCCCTCCCTCTCTCTCTCCTGCAGCTCAGAGTCTGACGCCCCTGCGGCAGAGGCGAGGAGACCCCGGTCTGATGTTCAGCTCTCAGAGGTTGGTGGAAGGGCGGGGCTTACCTCCTCAAGAAGGGTGTGGCCTGCTATCATCGGCCCGCCCCCCTAGTGGGCGGCAGAATCGCAGCCACTCCATTGGCCAGCTGGAGTTCCTCCCTGTGCCCGCCCCCTCTCTCTCCTCCTCCCTCTCTCACCCCTCACTTGGCCCCGCCTCCTCTCCTCACCTCCCCGCCTTCTCCTTATGTCCTCCTCGTCCGTCGTCCTCCTCGTCTTCCTGCGCTGAAGGCACCGCTCATGTCTCTGCTCTGCTCTTCCAGTCTTCTTACTTCCACTCTCTGGAGGCGTCGTGCAGCCTCCCGCCTGCAGGGGGAGCTGTGGCAGGTCAAACACGGCGTAGTCGCTCCGGCAGCTTTGGGTATCTCCTCTCTGTTTTGCCGCAAAGATGCCGATTTTCAATCAACCATGTAACGTTTGAATATGTGTGCTTAACGAAACTAACAAAACAAATAACCAGCAATAATTTATCATTTACAAAATAATCGGGAAGAAAAAACGTTATCATGGTCGTTCGTTTTGTTTCAGTGTACGTGTGAGAACTTGCACGTAATGTTTTGTACGTCAAAAAACATAAACGTCTTAGTTAAGTAAGATGTCAAAAAACTTCAAAAAAAACGTAACAAAAAATACCGAAAAGCAAATGCCATGAGGAAATTTGCTGGTTGTTAACGCAACTAATTCAGCAAACACAACTGCAAAAATCGCAACATTAGACTTTGTGCTCGGTGTGAATCGCAGGGGTTGTGATGTTTGCGTAAATAAGTCGTGAGGATCCAGCGTTTACCCGAGGATTTGGGGCTCATTCAAAATCAGGGAGTCAAAATTTAAGATACTTTGATTCAAAAAAATCCGAATTTATTTTTACATGCGCTGATTGTGGTGCTGTTTTATGGGCGGTCGCGATTGACGTGGTTTCAGGGTGAAATTTCCTTCTCTTCAGATTCTCTTCTGTACTGAAGCTCAATTCATTTTTTTTGGAGAAAATCTTCGTCCCTCTCGCTCCTTTATCGCATTTTCACTTCTTATCTTGTCACCTCTTTTCATCCTTTATGTTTCCTCATCTCCACATGACTGTGTATTTTCCTGTTTTTTAATTCAGAATTTCACAAACTTTTAAGTACTTTGTCGTCGCTTAAACGGAGCCGGACACAAACTAGCGTTGTTGTGACTTATTAACATGGGATTTGAAAATAAAATTACAACAACTTTAACAGAATTAATCTTTGTCTTAATGTCCCACATGTTTGCTACAACTGCTAACTGCTGCTTGCTAATGTGAGCTAACTTTGATAATAAGCAAGTGTTAGCATGCTAACAAGCTAAATTCCTAGTTAAGAAAGGGAAGTTTTAATGTATGAGATAGCACGAAACGTGTATTAGTGCACAAGTTAGCAAACCCACCTATGACTCTAACAGTTAACTAATTTAACCAGCATGCACTTGTGCAAACAGAATTTTGAGGATGCTGCATTAAGTTTGTAGTCAGAACTTGGAATTTCCAACTCGAAGTATAGTTAGACGTCAAAAAACGTCAAAGTACAGTAAGACGTCAAAAAATAGCAAAGTACAGTAAGACATCAAAAAACGTCAAAGTACAGTAAGACGTCAAAAAACGTCAAAGTATAGTTAGACGTCAAAAAACGTCAAAGTACAGTAAGACGTCAAAAAACGTCAAAGTACAGTAAGACATCAAAAAACGTCAAAGTACAGTAAGACGTCAAAAAACGTCAAAGTATAGTTAGACGTCAAAAAACGTCAAAGTATAGTTAGACGTCAAAAAACGTCAAAGTATAGTAAGACGTCAAAAAACGTCAAAGTATAGTAAGACGTCAAAAAACGTCAAAGTATAGTTAGACGTCAAGAAACGTCAAAGTATAGTAAGACGGCAAAAAACGTCAAAGTATAGTTAGACGTCAAAAAACGTCAAAGTACAGTAAGACGTCAAAAAACGTCAAAGTATAGTTAGACGTCAAAAAACGTCTCCTGCTGACTTGTTTTTCCTCTCCATCAGGGACATTATGAGCCGCTCTGACTCTGACTCCTCCCTCGCTCTTTCTCCTGGCGAATTACGAGGTCCGCACACTCCAAAGCCCTTCCTCATGTCATCCAGGTTCCACCCCCTTCACGGCCCTGGCTCTGGGTTTGGAGGAGGAGAAGGAGGAGGAGGAGGAGGAGGAGGAGGAGGAGGTCTGGAGAAGAGCTCCAGCCTCGGGGAGCTGAGGGGAAGTCCCACCTCCGTCCTCGCCTCGTCCAGCTCCACCCGCTCCCTCTGCATCGCGTCTGACGCCGCCAACAGTCTGGCGTCCTCGTCCTCCGCCTCGTCCACTTCATCGGGAGGTCGCGGGACGTCAAGGAGGAGCCCGGCGGAGGAGGACGGCGGCGAGGAGAGCGAGTCGTCCAGCTCCAGGAGGAGACACGCTTTTGATAAGATCTTCAAGAAGAAGCAGGGGCGTCACTGACAAAAACACCTCACTCTGCTTTTACAGGTTTCAGGTCCACGACAGACGTCCCTCACATGAAGAGGGACGGGTTAAAGACAAGGGACGTTTGATGGATTTAAAATGATTGACTTTGGGGGAAAGAATTCTGTTTTCTAACTTTTTCCATTCATGAAACAAGTGGGTGTGGTTTGACACAGCTTTGGTTATTGTCTGAACACGGACAGTTGAGGTTTTTATTTTTTGACGTGTTGTTGAGCATCAAGAATCAGCCTGACACATTTTAGCCACTGAGCAAAAGACTCTCCCTCACCAAATGCTGCTGGTCTACTGCTGCCTCGTGTGGTCACTTTGTGTCACTGAGGTCAATCTAAACTAAGGAGTTCAAATTTCTGAAGTGACAAAATAAGACATTTGAACTTAGTGATGGAGGCAGCAGTGGATCAACAACTCCTGTGTGCTGTCATGTTAAAATCACTGATTTTCTCTGTGGACTTTGGTGTGGGAGAGTGAGCGGTTTACGAACTTCAGTTTCCTGTTGGAAAAGTGCGTCTAACAGTGAGATAAAGACATCGCAGACTTGTGTTGATGTTGATTTTATCAAATAAAAAAGGCTCAAGTAACTGTAAACTGAAGTTAGTAAACCACTCACTCTCCCACACCAAAGCCCATAGAGAAAATCAGTGATTTTAACATCACAGCTCACAGGAGTTGTTGATCCACTGCTGCCTCCATCACTCAGTTCAAATGTCTTATTTTGTCATTTCGCCTTTTAAAAATCTTCAGTCTCATTTACCTCAGTGACACAAAGTGACCACACGAGGCAGCAGTAGACCAGCAGCTCCTGTGTCCCCGTGAGCTAAAATCACTGATTTTCTCTGTGGGCTTTGGTGTGGGAGAGTGAGTGGTTTACAAACTTCAGTTTCCTGTTGGAAAAGTCTGTCTAACAGTGAGATAAAGATGTGAACATGTTCTTAAAGACATCGGAGACTTAAACTGACGGAGATGTGATGACACAAGTGTATTTTGAAGGGGATTAAATGTGTTAAATAGCCTAGTTCTTAACAGCAGGGGGCGCTCACAGCAATCAGCTCTGACTGTGTGTCAGTGACTCAGAGCCAGTTTTTGAAAAACCTGAACTGTCCTTTTATTGTTTTATGCCAATTTTATAACAGGCACAATTATTATTAGTGTTATTATTATTATTGTGGTTATTAATATTATTATAGTAATTATTATTATTATTATTTTGTTACGTGATTAAAGTGTGAAGTTGAAAATGAAGATGAGTCTCTGCTTTTATCAGGAGATACACAAAAAGGAAAAACGGTGATTTTGTCACTTGACGTTTGTTGTTGTTGTTGTTGTTGTTGTTGTTGTTGTGTGTCAGTGGGTAAAATAATAAAGTGAGTCCAGGGAGTTTTCACGGACATGAACTTCAACATTCCGGCTGCAGAGATTCAGACACTTCTTGTCTCTTTGTGTGGACTGAACCTTTAAAACTTGTATTTGACACAGCACAACTTCAGATTGTGATGACATCGATCTGCTCGTTAAAGTGATTCTACAAAATGTTTGAAAGGATTAATTACAGGTGGAGCTGCTCCTGCACAAACACACACTGATTTAAAAGCCTTTGTGTACTTTCCGTGACTTGGTACATTCCACTCCACCCCTCTGTGTCGATCTATTTGGAATGTTCCACTTCCTTTGTCGGAGGCGGAGCTTCTTCTGCGCAGAGACAGAAACAGCGAGAGGACGAGGAGCAGCGGGAACAACCATGTGGACAAACATGTGGACAAACATGTGGACAAACATGTGGACAAACATGTGGACAAACATGTGGACAAACGTGGTAACTGCTGTTTAAAATGATCCACACATTTCTTAGATTCTCTGTCGACGCTCTGTTCACACCTGCTGTTCAGGTTACACCTGCTAATGCTAACGTGACGTCACTGCTTCACAACAAACACACGTGTGTTGTCATTGTGACAGTATGTCGTCAAAACTGTCCAAATATGAACTCTCCGAGTGTAGTATGTCCTCAAAAACGTCAACATATAAATTGTCCACATATGTCAAAGAATGTCCTCAACACAAACTGTCAATAGACCATTAAAACTGTTCACAATGAGTATCTAGTCTGGCCAGTAGCAGGTTAGCTGCTGCTAATGTGACGTCACTGCTCCACAGCAAACACATGTTTTCAGAAAAGTGACTTAGTGTCAAATATGTCATTATGTAGTATGACGTCATAGTGTCAACAACTGTCCCACATGTCCTCGTATAATATGCAGAGGTGGGTAGAGAAGCCAAAAAAATGTCTCAAGTAAAAGTACTGTTACTTTAAGATAATAATTACTCAAGTAGAAGTAAAAATACTCATGAAAATAATGACTTCAGTAAGAGTAAAAAAGTACGCAGAGAAAAGACGACTCAAGTACTCAAGTAATGAGTTTCTCCGGATTTATTTTTGAAATATTCAGAGCAACACAAATAGTACAAAATACACACAATATAATATAAAACAACAATGTTTAAATGTTAAATAATAAGATTTTAAATAAAACAATAAATACGGCCTTTAAAATAGGAAGAGAAATAGATCGCACATGTAATAAAAAATGAAGTAACGACCGTCACTTAGCCAAATGGAACGGCGTCAAAGTAACGTTCTTTCTTCAAATATATACTCAAGAAAAAGTAAAAGTACGTTGCAATAAAACTACTCAAAAAAAAAACTAAAATTACGAAAAGATCCAAAAAGGTACTCATGTATTTGTAGTGGCGTAAAAAGTTAAACTATGAACTGTCGAAAAGTGTCCTAGTATAGTATGTCCTAAAAAAATATCTTTATTATTTAGTAAACTGTCAAAAATGTCCAAATATAATACATCAACAAAAATATATGTCACTATACCATTAAAACTGTTTAAAATGAGTATCTAGTCTGGCCAGTAGGGGGCAGGTTAAGTAAAAAAACTGTTGAGGAGCAGTAGTTTAGTAGAATTTCAAAATAAAAGTGTCTGTGTTGATATGGATCAATATATAGTTGACAATAAAAAGGTTTTCCTGTGTTTTCCTCACATTTCTTCACTCATTTACTGCAGTGAGCACATTTGAACACTTTAAAGTGGACACTGCTTTGTCTCATCATGTCCTCTGACTGAAGACCTGCAAACAGCTGCCGTTAAAGGCACAGTTCATGTGTTTTCAAGTCATTCCATTCACAGTCGTCACTAAATACATCAGAATCCTCAAATGTTTTCAGGATTTTTAAAGTCTTTGTAACTGATCTACAACTTTGTTTGGAGCAGGACCAGGAGCCAGGAGCCAGGACCAGGACCAGGACCAGGAGCCAGGAGCCAGGACCAGGACCAGGACCAGGAGTAGCTGGAGGAGGACGAGGAGCAGCGGGGACAGGTGTGTGGTAGCTGCTGCTTAAAAATGATCCGCACATTTCTTAGATGTTCTGTTGACGCTCTGTTCACACCTGCTGTTAACATCCGACCTGAGGGATCCGATCACAGGTGTTCAGATTACACCTGCTAATGCTAACGCTAATGTGACGTCACTGCTCCACATGTAAACACACACACCTTTCATTTCTCTTTCTTTGTTAAAAGGAACAAAGAAACCGGAAAATGTTCAACATTTGTAAGAAAACTAAAAACAATTCATCGATTATTAAAGTATTTGACAATTCCTTTAGTAATGGTTTAATTATGCAGTAATCGTTGCATTTCTACTTGGTTTATATTTTTAAAAATAATTATCAGAGACACCATGATGCGATTTATCGTGATATTTGCAATAAACTGTATAAATAAATAAAATAAATACATTTTCATTTATTTATTTTTAATGACGTTTATTTGTAACATCAGTTAAAAAAAAAATACACTAAAAAAAAGAAAACGCCATATTTCACTGTATTAGTTTTTCTGCTAATAATTCTCTCAAACAGCGTCACATCCTGTGTGTAACCGTAGCAACCACAACAACATTAGCTGCACGTAAAGTCACACTATTGTATCGACGCAGTTTCACGTCAGACACTGGAGACGCATCTGAGCCTCGTCGCATTTACACTTGTGTTCAGTACATTTTCTGGAGCAAACCATCACTCTTTCACCTGTGATTTCATCCCCTCACACGGACGTTAACAGCACTTGTCAACAGAGCCTCTGTTTAATGTGTTCACATCATTTTTACATTGTTAACAAGTGAAAACTGTGGACGAGTCAAAGTGACAACATTCAATCAATAAATACACCATTAAATAAAGACTCACATGTGTCTCACATTCATTCATTCACATTGGAATTAAATACAGAAATGTCTCATTGTTAAATGTGTCATTCATTCATTCATTCTCAATTCATTTGATGTAAAAAAAAAACCATAGAATTACTTAAAGACTATTTAATGAATTATTTCATGACTTACTGCAACACAGGACCATGAATTAATTCATTAAATAGTGAAGAAGTTATGTATGTTTTTTACATCAAATGAATTTGGTATTTGAATGAATGAATGACACATTTATTAATGAGACATTTATGTATTTAATTCCAATGTGAATGAATGAATGTGAGACACATGTGAGTCATTATTTAATGGTGTATTTATTGATTGAATGTTGCCACTTTGATTCGTCAACAGTTTTCACTTGTTCACAATGTAAAAATGATGTGAACACATTAATCACACAGAAGTCTCATTCATGTGCTCATCATTTTGAAGCAGCAGTTACTGGACACCTGGACCCAACTCAGTGGTCAACAGTCCAGGGAGTGAACCCCTATCATTTTTTTTGTCTTTTTATGGCATTTTTATGGCATTTTTTTGGGCCAAAATGTGAAATAAAATGTTATAACCCCCTGCTGTCATCTGTGCGGGGGGCCGGGGGAGCACAGCCCAGCCCCGGCCCCAGTTTGGCCCCGGCGCCGGGGCCAAGTGTTCGGAGCATGCTGGATTTGAACCAGCCACAGCCGGACTGGCACAACCTCCTCGCGGTTGCGAACCAACCCACCACGCCACGAACCCTTTGGAGGTTTGGGAAGGAGCTCCGGGCGTTTTTGAGTCTTCACTTTGGCTGTGGAACCTTAAACCTTGACGTATAAAGGAATTGAACCGTCAACGTCAGGACTGAAAGGCTGCTCTCTAACCAGCTGAGCTAACTGTCCACACTCTTCCTCAGGTTTTCTGACACCTATTCAGTCTCTGTGTAGAATATTGGGCTTAAAAAGTTGCTTCATCTAAGATTTGAACCTCTGACCCCAGGAACTCCAGTCTTTGTCTGAACCACGTGAGCTATTTGTCCTCACACACTTCTTCTTCAACGTTGGACGACTTTCAATAACAGATGAGCACAAACATGACTTCAGCGAGACCTCAGACTGATGAAGTATTTAAGGATACATGTCCTCCATAATGGGCCAAACACTTGGTGTAGTGGTTAGTGCTCTTGCCTTTGAAACAAGAAGACCTGGGTTCGAGACCCAGTTGGAACAAGGATCTTTGTGGAGTTTTTCATGTTCCCCCCGTGTGTGTGGCTTTTCTCTGCGTTCAGTCCAAGAACATGCAATATGGGGATGAGGTTAATCGTTCACTCTAAATTGACCTGGTCAATCAGGGCTGAGGTCTGTGAAGTCATAAGTAATCTACTATTGAAATACTTCCAAAGAGTGAATGGTTGAATGGTTGATTGTCTCTAAAGCTCCACACACACAAAGGTTCTTGTTCCAAGCGGGGCTCGAACCCGAGTCCTCTCGCTTTAAAGGCAAGAGCACTAACCACTACACCAACCATGTAGCCCCTCGCACAGGACAGACATTCTTAAATATTTCATCAGTCTGATGTTTTTTTGGAGTCATGAGTTCTATTATTGAAAGACTTCCAAATTGGCTGAAAAACCAATCAAGGTCAACTAGCTCACATGGTTCAGACAAGGACTGGCGTTCCTATGGTCAAGGGTTCGAATCTTACCTGAAGAGAATGGAAATTTACCTCATCACTGTGTTGCATGTTTTGAATGGCCTGGCGAACAGTCCAGGGTGAACCCCGCCTATCACCCTATGACAGCTGAGCTTGGCACAGCAGCACCCATGACAAAGCGGTAGACGATTGATGGACTGTGGGAGGAAGCCAGAGAACCCAGAGAAAAGCCACGCACACACGGGGAGAACATGAAAAACTCCAGAAAGACCGTTGTTCTGACTGGGTCTCGAACCCAAGTCCCCTCGCTGCAAAGTCAGGAGCACTAACCACTACACCAACCATCTTGTCCATGATGAGGGACAGACATTGTTAAATATTTCATCAGTCAGACGTTTTTTTGGAGTCATGAGTTCTATAATTGAAAGACTTCCAAATTGGCTGAAAAACCAATCAAGGACAACTAGCTCACATGGTTCAGACAAGGACTGGCGTTCATATGGTCAAGGGTTCGAATCTTACCTGAAGAGAATGGAAATTTACCTCATCACTGTGTTGCATGTTTTGAATGGAGTGGCGAACAGTCCAGGGTGAACCCCGCCTATCACCCTATGACAGCTGAGCTTGGCACAGCAGCCCCCATGACAAAGCGGTAGACGATTGATGGACTGCGGGAGGAAGCCAGAGAACCGGAGAAAAGCCACGCACACATGGGGAGAACATGAAAAACTCCACAAAGATATTTGTGCCAATTGGGTCTCGAACCCAGGTCTTCTTGTTTCAAAGGCAAGAGCACTAACCACTACACCAAGTGTTTGGCCCATTATGGAGGACATGTATCCTTAAATACTTCATCAGTCTGAGGTCTCGCTGAAGTCATGTTTGTGCTCATCTGTTATTGAAAGTCGTCCAACGTTGAAGAAGAAGTGTGTGAGGACAAATAGCTCACGTGGTTCAGACAAAGACTGGAGTTCCTGGGGTCAGAGGTTCAAATCTTAGATGAAGCAACTTTTTAAGCCCAATATTCTACACAGAGACTGAATAGGTGTCAGAAAACCTGAGGAAGAGTGTGGACAGTTAGCTCAGCTGGTTAGAGAGCAACCTTTCAGTCCTGACGTTGACGGTTCAATTCCTTTATACGTCAAGGTTTAAGGTTCCACAGCCAAAGTGAAGACTCAATAACGCCCGGAGCTCCTTCCCAAACCTCCAAAGGGTTCGTGGCGTGGTGGGTTGGTTCGCAACCGCGAGGAGGTTGTGCCAGTCCGGCTGTGGCTGGTTCAAATCCAGCATGCTCCGAACACTTGGCCCCGGCGCCGGGGCCAAACTGGGGCCGGGGCTGGGCTGTGCTCCCCCGGCCCCCCGCACAGATGACAGCAGGGGGTTATAACATTTTATTTCACATTTTGGCCCAAAAAAATTCCCTAAAAATGCCATAAAAAGACAAAAAAAATTATAGGGGTTCACTCCCTGGACTGTTGACCACTGAGTTGGGTCCAGGTGTCCAGTAACTGCTGCTTCAAAATGATGAGCACATGAATGAGACTTCTGTGTGATTAATGTGTTCACATCATTTTTACATTGTGAACAAGTGAAAACTGTTGACGAATCAAAGTGGCAACATTCAATCAATAAATACACCATTAAATAATGACTCACATGTGTCTCACATTCATTCATTCACATTGGAATTAAATACATAAATGTCTCATTAATAAATGTGTCATTCATTCATTCAAATACCAAATTCATTTGATGTAAAAAACATACATAACTTCTTCACTATTTAATGAATTAATTCATGGTCCTGTGTTGCAGTAAGTCATGAAATAATTCATTAAATAGTCTTTAAGTAATTCTATGGTTTTTTTTTTACATCAAATGAATTGAGAATGTGAATGAATGAATGACACATTTAACAATGAGACATTTCTGTATTTAATTCCAATGTGAATGAATGAATGTGAGACACATGTGAGTCTTTATTTAATGGTGTATTTATTGATTGAATGTTGTCACTTTGACTCGTCCACAGTTTTCACTTGTTAACAATGTAAAAATGATGTGAACACATTAAACAGAGGCTCTGTTGACAAGTGCTGTTAACGTCCGTGTGAGGGGTATGAAATCACAGGTGAAAGAGTGATGGTTTGCTCCAGAAAATGTACTGAACACAAGTGTAAATGCGACGAGGCTCAGATGCGTCTCCAGTGTCTGACGTGAAACTGCGTCGATACAATAGTGCGACTTTACGTGCAGCTAATGTTGTTGTGGTTGCTACGGTTACACACAGGATGTGACGCTGTTTGAGAGAATTATTAGCAGAAAAACTAATACAGTGAAATATGGCGTTTTCTTTTTTTTAGTGTATTTTTTTTTAACTGATGTTACAAATAAACGTCATTAAAAATAAATAAATGAAAATGTATTTATTTTATTTATTTATACAGTTTATTGCAAATATCACGATAAATCGCATCATGGTGTCTCTGATAATTATTTTTAAAAATATAAACCAAGTAGAAATGCAACGATTACTGCATAATTAAACCATTACTAAAGGAATTGTCAAATACTTTAATAATCGATGAATTGTTTTTAGTTTTCTTACAAATGTTGAACATTTTCCGGTTTCTTTGTTCCTTTTAACAAAGAAAGAGAAATGAAAGGTGTGTGTGTTTACATGTGGAGCAGTGACGTCACATTAGCGTTAGCATTAGCAGGTGTAATCTGAACACCTGTGATCGGATCCCTCAGGTCGGATGTTAACAGCAGGTGTGAACAGAGCGTCAACAGAACATCTAAGAAATGTGCGGATCATTTTTAAGCAGCAGCTACCACACACCTGTCCCCGCTGCTCCTCGTCCTCCTCCAGCTACTCCTGGTCCTGGTCCTGGTCCTGGCTCCTGGCTCCTGGTCCTGGTCCTGGTCCTGGCTCCTGGCTCCTGGTCCTGCTCCAAACAAAGTTGTAGATCAGTTACAAAGACTTTAAAAATCCTGAAAACATTTGAGGATTCTGATGTATTTAGTGACGACTGTGAATGGAATGACTTGAAAACACATGAACTGTGCCTTTAATGGCAGCTGTTTGCAGGTCTTCAGTCAGAGGACATGATGAGACAAAGCAGTGTCCACTTTAAAGTGTTCAAATGTGCTCACTGCAGTAAATGAGTGAAGAAATGTGAGGAAAACACAGGAAAACCTTTTTATTGTCAACTATATATTGATCCATATCAACACAGACACTTTTATTTTGAAATTCTACTAAACTACTGCTCCTCAACAGTTTTTTTACTTAACCTGCCCCCTACTGGCCAGACTAGATACTCATTTTAAACAGTTTTAATGGTATAGTGACATATATTTTTGTTGATGTATTATATTTGGACATTTTTGACAGTTTACTAAATAATAAAGATATTTTTTTAGGACATACTATACTAGGACACTTTTCGACAGTTCATAGTTTAACTTTTTACGCCACTACAAATACATGAGTACCTTTTTGGATCTTTTCGTAATTTTAGTTTTTTTTTTGAGTAGTTTTATTGCAACGTACTTTTACTTTTTCTTGAGTATATATTTGAAGAAAGAACGTTACTTTGACGCCGTTCCATTTGGCTAAGTGACGGTCGTTACTTCATTTTTTATTACATGTGCGATCTATTTCTCTTCCTATTTTAAAGGCCGTATTTATTGTTTTATTTAAAATCTTATTATTTAACATTTAAACATTGTTGTTTTATATTATATTGTGTGTATTTTGTACTATTTGTGTTGCTCTGAATATTTCAAAAATAAATCCGGAGAAACTCATTACTTGAGTACTTGAGTCGTCTTTTCTCTGCGTACTTTTTTACTCTTACTGAAGTCATTATTTTCATGAGTATTTTTACTTCTACTTGAGTAATTATTATCTTAAAGTAACAGTACTTTTACTTGAGACATTTTTTTGGCTTCTCTACCCACCTCTGCATATTATACGAGGACATGTGGGACAGTTGTTGACACTATGACGTCATACTACATAATGACATATTTGACACTAAGTCACTTTTCTGAAAACATGTGTTTGCTGTGGAGCAGTGACGTCACATTAGCAGCAGCTAACCTGCTACTGGCCAGACTAGATACTCATTGTGAACAGTTTTAATGGTCTATTGACAGTTTGTGTTGAGGACATTCTTTGACATATGTGGACAATTTATATGTTGACGTTTTTGAGGACATACTACACTCGGAGAGTTCATATTTGGACAGTTTTGACGACATACTGTCACAATGACAACACACGTGTGTTTGTTGTGAAGCAGTGACGTCACGTTAGCATTAGCAGGTGTAACCTGAACAGCAGGTGTGAACAGAGCGTCGACAGAGAATCTAAGAAATGTGTGGATCATTTTAAACAGCAGTTACCACGTTTGTCCACATGTTTGTCCACATGTTTGTCCACATGTTTGTCCACATGTTTGTCCACATGTTTGTCCACATGTTTGTCCACATGGTTGTTCCCGCTGCTCCTCGTCCTCTCGCTGTTTCTGTCTCTGCGCAGAAGAAGCTCCGCCTCCGACAAAGGAAGTGGAACATTCCAAATAGATCGACACAGAGGGGTGGAGTGGAATGTACCAAGTCACGGAAAGTACACAAAGGCTTTTAAATCAGTGTGTGTTTGTGCAGGAGCAGCTCCACCTGTAATTAATCCTTTCAAACATTTTGTAGAATCACTTTAACGAGCAGATCGATGTCATCACAATCTGAAGTTGTGCTGTGTCAAATACAAGTTTTAAAGGTTCAGTCCACACAAAGAGACAAGAAGTGTCTGAATCTCTGCAGCCGGAATGTTGAAGTTCATGTCCGTGAAAACTCCCTGGACTCACTTTATTATTTTACCCACTGACACACAACAACAACAACAACAACAACAACAACAACAAACGTCAAGTGACAAAATCACCGTTTTTCCTTTTTGTGTATCTCCTGATAAAAGCAGAGACTCATCTTCATTTTCAACTTCACACTTTAATCACGTAACAAAATAATAATAATAATAATTACTATAATAATATTAATAACCACAATAATAATAATAACACTAATAATAATTGTGCCTGTTATAAAATTGGCATAAAACAATAAAAGGACAGTTCAGGTTTTTCAAAAACTGGCTCTGAGTCACTGACACACAGTCAGAGCTGATTGCTGTGAGCGCCCCCTGCTGTTAAGAACTAGGCTATTTAACACATTTAATCCCCTTCAAAATACACTTGTGTCATCACATCTCCGTCAGTTTAAGTCTACGATGTCTTTAAGAACATGTTCACATCTTTATCTCACTGTTAGACAGACTTTTCCAACAGGAAACTGAAGTTTGTAAACCACTCACTCTCCCACACCAAAGCCCACAGAGAAAATCAGTGATTTTAGCTCACGGGGACACAGGAGCTGCTGGTCTACTGCTGCCTCGTGTGGTCACTTTGTGTCACTGATGTAAATGAGACTGAAGATTTTTAAAAGGCGAAATGACAAAATAAGACATTTGAACTGAGTGATGGAGGCAGCAGTGGATCAACAACTCCTGTGAGCTGTGATGTTAAAATCACTGATTTTCTCTATGGGCTTTGGTGTGGGAGAGTGAGTGGTTTACTAACTTCAGTTTACAGTTACTTGAGCCTTTTTTATTTGATAAAATCAACATCAACACAAGTCTGCGATGTCTTTATCTCACTGTTAAACGCACTTTTCCAACAGGAAACTGAAGTTCGTAAACCGCTCACTCTCCCACACCAAAGTCCACAGAGAAAATCAGTGATTTTAACATGACAGCACACAGGAGTTGTTGATCCACTGCTGCCTCCATCACTAAGTTCAAATGTCTTATTTTGTCACTTCAGAAATTTGAACTCCTTAGTTTAGATTGACCTCAGTGACACAAAGTGACCACACGAGGCAGCAGTAGACCAGCAGCATTTGGTGAGGGAGAGTCTTTTGCTCAGTGGCTAAAATGTGTCAGGCTGATTCTTGATGCTCAACAACACGTCAAAAAATAAAAACCTCAACTGTCCGTGTTCAGACAATAACCAAAGCTGTGTCAAACCACACCCACTTGTTTCATGAATGGAAAAAGTTAGAAAACAGAATTCTTTCCCCCAAAGTCAATCATTTTAAATCCATCAAACGTCCCTTGTCTTTAACCCGTCCCTCTTCATGTGAGGGACGTCTGTCGTGGACCTGAAACCTCTAAAAGCAGAGTGAGGTGTTTTTGTCAGTGACGCCCCTGCTTCTTCTTGAAGATCTTATCAAAAGCGTGTCTCCTCCTGGAGCTGGACGACTCGCTCTCCTCGCCGCCGTCCTCCTCCGCCGGGCTCCTCCTGGACGTCCCGCGACCTCCCGATGAAGTGGACGAGGCGGAGGACGAGGACGCCAGACTGTTGGCGGCGTCAGACGCGATGCAGAGGGAGCGGGTGGAGCTGGACGAGGCGAGGACGGAGGTGGGACTTCCCCTCAGCTCCCCGAGGCTGGAGCTCTTCTCCAGACCTCCTCCTCCTCCTCCTCCTCCTTCTCCTCCTCCAAACCCAGAGCCAGGGCCATGAAGGGGGTGGAACCTGGATGACATGAGGAAGGGCTTTGGAGTGTGCGGACCTCGTAATTCGCCAGGAGAAAGAGCGAGGGAGGAGTCAGAGTCAGAGCGGCTCATAATGTCCCTGATGGAGAGGAAAATGTCACATTGAAATCCATTCAAATTGCACTTTTCATCTCACTTCCATTAAAGCATAATGCATTTGATTATATCATGGATGGATGGACGGGTTTCAGTCTGGGCTTTTGCCTTGGAAGTGATCATTTTTACTACTCTCCACCAGAGAGTGTTTTTGGACTTATTTAGGGAAAATATTTGCTATCTCCACTACATGACACTTTCAACATACTGTACTACTGTATGTCAACATACTGTACGAAGACATTTTAGTCGACGAGCTACCTGCTGCTGCCGTTCTTTAGGTTCTCTTAGAGCTTTTGACTGTTTACTTTTAACATTGAACCCAAGTCTTCAGTTTCAAGTTTCTTCAAGTTTCATTTGTTTGTCTTTTTGTCGAAAAAACTTTCGAAAAACTTGAACCAAACCTAACGCCTTATCTGTGGTTGTGAACAAAGATACCACTCCATGAATTCCTGGTGCATTTAGGATTGTACAGAATCCCCTTGAACCGGCTGAGATACCT
The DNA here is from genome assembly GCF_958295425.1 of Solea solea. NCBI lineage: Eukaryota > Metazoa > Chordata > Actinopteri > Pleuronectiformes > Soleidae > Solea > Solea solea. The sequence goes on from NC_081137.1 coordinate 547,898, forward strand.
GCTCACACAGGAACTCACACACTCTGAATACTGGACTTTTAAAATTAAGTTGATCAACTTAAATGTGAATATTTTTCTTGTTTCTTTGCTCCATAGAACAAAGAAATCATTCAAACTGAACCATTTTGACGGTTTTGACAAACGCTGATCACACAACTTTGTAAACCACTCCTACATCAAAGTACCAAAGGATGAAAGTCCAGGTCAGGATAATCAGGTCTGGTTTGTGTCTGATGTGATTCATGATTGTCAAGAGTCTTTCCTGTCTCTGTTATTGACAGACGTTGTGTAACGTCTAACGTCTCAGGGACATTCATCTCACCTTATAAGGTGTCCTCCTCCATAACGCAGTCTTTTTCCTGTTTCACTCTTCGTCTCAAAACACCCACGTCCTGCGTCTCTGCCCGGTGTCTCTTCTGAACAAAAAAGTCACACACGTGAAGAAATGCAAAAAGAAGAAATGAAAGAAGACAATTTCTCTGCTCGTGTTACTCAACTTCCCCTCAGAGCAACGGAGACAACAGCAGACTGGGGGACAACAGCAGACTGGGGGGACAACAGGAGACTGGAGGACAACAGCAGACTGAGGGACAAGAGGAGACTGGGGGACAACAGGAGACTAGAGGACAACAGGAGACGGGGACCACAGGAGACTGGGGGACAACAGGAGACTGGAGGACAACAGGAGACTGGAGGACAACAGCAGACTGGGGGACAACAGCAGTCTGAGGGACAACAGGAGACTGAGGGACAACAGCAGACTCTGGGGACAACAGCAGGACTAGTCCTCATTGTCTCACACATAAAAGTTAAATCAGTCGACTTCAGTCAATTCAGTTGAACCTCTCAGTGTGTATGTGTGTCTCTCTCTCACTGTGTGTGTGTGTGTCTCTCTCTCACTGTGTGTGTGTGTGTCTCTCTCTCACTGTGTGTGTGTGTGTCAGTAGTGACTCTGTTCTATATTTAACCTGCAGGCTGCTCGCCCCCCCCCCCCCCCCCCCCACACACATACTTGTCATAAGTGAAGTTGTGGAGAGACGACGAGCAGGATGGAGGTAAAACTCTTCTAACTCTACTGTGTCTGTGTGTGTGTTATTTGTGTTTCCTCTGAATGAAGTTGCTCTCTGGACAAATTTCAGATTTTTTTACATGAAAGTGTCTGATTACAGTGTTTTTACCACATTATAGACCATGTTATAGACCGTATAACATGATTAAAACGTGGTGTATAACTTATAGACCACGTTATAGACCATGTTATAGAACATGGTTGATTTCTTATAATCCATCATAAATTTCAGATCACATGCCGGGTGTCAAAGTTTTACAACGGCACTTAAACGCACCGCACATTTTAAATCCATAAATGTGACTCTTTGTTTTAAATGTAAAAATAGACTTTAAACAGGTTTTATTGACACATATATGATTTTATGTACAACTAAATCCATAAATGTGACATTTATGATGTTTTAGAAATAGATAGTAAATTATAATAAACAATAGTAAATGAACACACATTTTAACAGTAAGGAGCTGTGGCAGCAAAGGATCATGGGAGATGGAGCTGTTGATATTTGTTGACTGTGGTGAATTTTATTTTCTTTTAGAAACGGTATCATCTATAATCTGTTTCTTTAAGTACAAACAACAGGTGCTTTTATTTTGAAAAACAAATGGCATGAACACACACACACACACACATAACCACAGAGGGAAAGAGGAAGTGGTTTAACGGTTGCGTTTCTGCCTGGTGTGTGTGTGCGTGTCTGTGTGTGTCTGTATGTGTGTGTATTCAAATCTTTGCGAGGACAACTTTAAGGGCTTTTTTTAGGGTTAAGACCTGGTTTTAGGATCAGCACTTAAAAGGTTGTAATGGTTAAGGTAAGGGTAAGGTCTATGGGTGTCCTCACTAAGATATAAAAACAGGTTTGTGTGTGTGTGTGTGTGTTTCATTATCTGTTGAATGTCAGCGATGTGAGACATACAACTAAAATGGACACACACATCAACCCTACGTCAACAGCTGTTAGTGTGTGTGTGTGTGTCTGTGTGTGAGAGAGAGTGCTTGTGTGTCTGTGTGTGTGTGTCTTTGTGAGGACGGAAAAACCCAGTCTATAAACCACAGGAAGTGAAGACATTTTGTGAAATGTAAGGACAATTGTGCATGTCCTCGCATTTAAAAATGGACTGTTTGTGAGTTAAGGTTAAGATTAAGACAATGGACTGTCCTAAACCTAATTCAAACACTTAAACCTGGTCTTAACCCCATTATATTACAGGACTGGATTTTTGTCCCCTTTATGAAGACATGTCCCCATAAAGTGAGTGTGTTTGAGTCAGATTTGGGTCCCCATAACACAAGTGATACCAGAAACACACACACACACACACACACACAGATGAGCAGCTGTCGGAAGACATCAGGACACATGTCCGCCCTGACAAGGTCAGAGCTGCCACAGACAGGAAGTGACCTCGCGACCTGAAACACACCTGGGGGGTGGAGAAAGGAGGAGTCACACCCTGGACAGGTCACCTGTCCATCACAGAGAATGAACCACGGCGTGTTTCTAACTCCACACACATACACACAAACACCGGGATTCGAAGCATTGACATTTACCCTCCCTCCCTTAGGAGGAGGCTCCTCCCCGTCGCTCTGTGGCTGAACTGGCAGGAAGATTCAGAGACTCAGCTCCTGCACAGGAAGACGCTGCAGGACAACAAACCGTGAGTAGTGATGCGCACACACAAGCACGCACGCACACGCACCTGTGTGACAGTTGTTGTTGTTGTTGTTGTTGTTGTTGTTTTTAAGCAGGAGAAGCCGGTCAGACGACGACCACCTCGCTCCCTACAGCTGCCAAAGACACACGGAGACGAACACGAGGTGAGACAGGAAACAACCTTAAAGAGACAGGAAACAACATTAAAGAGACAGGAAACAACCTTAGAGAGACAGGAAACAACCTTAAAGAGATAGGAAACAACCTTAGAGAGACAGGAAACAACCTTAAAGAGACAGGAAACAATATTAAAGAGACAGGAAACAACCTTAAAGAGACAGGAAACAACCTTAAAGAGACAGGAAACAATATTAAAGAGACAGGAAACAACCTTAGAGGGACAGGAAACAACCTTAAAGAGACAGTAAACAACCTTAAAGAGACAGGAAACAACCTTAAAGAGACAGGAAACAATATTAAAGAGACAGGAAACAACCTTAGAGGGACAGGAAACAACCTTAAAGAGACAGGAAACAACCGAAATAGCCTTAGAGAGACAGGAAACAATCTGAGAGAGACAAGAAACAACCTTCAACCAACCATAACAAACTAAAACTGTGTGTGTATGTGTAGACTCCTGATGTCACCTCACCTGCCAAATCCAAGAGGAACTCAGCTCTGATTGAGAAGCTTCAGGTGAGTGGAAGAGACTTCTGCTGGTGACATCACGGTGACATCACTGTGACATCACTGTGGCATCACACTCTCTCTGTGTGTAGGCCTCCCTCGCTCTCTCTCCCTCGGCTCAGCTGCCGTCACCAAAGAGTCCTGGCTTCAGGCTGCGGCCTCCATCTTTCCCCCCGCCCTCACCTGGCTCCGCCCCCGTGACCACGGTAACCACAGTAACCAGCTCGTCCACACCAACCCCAACCACACCAGTCCCTGACTCTCCAATAACCGAGGAGGAGGGTCCTACTTCCTTTGAAGCCCCTCCCACCGTGGTGGAGGGATCCATCCTGTCCAGCATCAATAAGGTCAGACACATTTCTTTCTTTTTTAAATCGACACAACACAAACCTCACTCTGTGCTCTGATTGGTTCTTCTCCAGAGTCGAGCTCGTCACTCCATCAGACGACGCCCTCCGTCCCGTCGCCACAAGAAGTCCAGCAGTGGAGAGGAGGTCAGTGTCGACAGTGGAACAGAAGGAGGAGGAGACCAGGAGGACGTCTTTAAGACAGATGATTCAATGTGTCCTGAAAAAAAAACAATCCACAAAAACGACGAGTCAAAGACTGAGACCAAAGCAGAGGAGGAGAAGAAAGAGGAAGGAGACAGATCTCCATCAGGCGGAGAGGAGAAGGAGCAGGTGCAGGAGGAGGAGGAGCAGGTGCAGGAGGAGGAGCAGGAACAGGAGCAAGAGCAGGAGGAAAGTTCTGGAGAAGAAACAAACAAAGAACATGTGACAGAAGAAAAGACTGAAGTGAGTGTTTGTTACATATTTAACTTAAGTTTTAATAAAAAACATCTCAACACAACCTCAGACACAACACAACCTCAGAGACACAACAAAACCTCAGAGACACAACAAAACCTCAGAGACACAACCTCAGAGACACACAACACAACCTCAGAGACACAACACAACTTCAGAGACACAACACAACCTCAGAGACACAACACAACCTCAGAGAGACACAACACAACTTCTGAGACACAACCTCAGAGAGACAACACAACCTCAGAGACACAACACAACTTCAGAGACACAACCTCAGAGACACAACACAACCTTAAAGACAACCTCAGAGACACAGCAAAACCTCAGAGACACAACACAACCTCAGAGACACAACCTCAGAGACAACCTCAGAGACACAACACAACCTCAGAGACACAACACAACCGCAGAGACACAACACAACTTCAGAGACACAACCTCAGAGAGACAACACAACCTCAGAGACACAACACAACTTCAGAGACACAACCTCAGAGAGACAACACAACTTCATAGAGACAACACAACTTCATAGAGACAACACAACTTCAGAGACACAACCTCAGAGAGACAACACAATTTCAGAGACACAACCTCAGAGAGACAAAACAACCTCAGGGACACAACACAACCTCAGAGAGACAACACAACCTCAAAGACCAACCCTCTTTCCTCTTCACGTTTGTTGTTCACAGGAAATGACAGGTCAAAGTTCGGCTCGTTGAGGACTCAAACGTTGAATCCTGCTGCCATGATGACACCTGGGAGTGGGCGGAGCTTGCAGCGTGAAGCAGAAGTCTGTGCAGATGAACGAGCTTCTTTGTTTTGTAAATAATGACTTTTGTGTGAACATGAAGGAAAGTCCCTGTCCTTGTTTTTAACACTTTGAGACTAACGTTGTCTTCTGTTGCGTCTCTGATGACGATGTTTATTTAAAGCTCAGGTCACAGTGAAACACTGAAGGTTCAGAAGAGTTCCCCCTTTAATTTTAACACAAAACTGGATTTTTATTTTTTTCTTTAACTGCACAGACCGTTTTTGCCTTTAAGTCTGAAAGAGAAATAAAAACACATATTTTTACTAAAGTGATGTTTTTCTTTAACGTCCTGTGTCTCAACAACAATCCCTGTATATGTAGACGACTGACGACTGTATGTTTACATTTAAGCATTTAGCAGACGGTTTTATCCAAAGCAACTTAAAAGAGAGGAATAAGCGACATAGAAGAAGTCTTGGAAAGAACTCCACTCGATAGGAACAATGGACTGACAGAGGGTGAGAGTGCCGAGGTGGATCCAAGCGCAGAAGGAGACGCAGGGGTCGGGGTAAAAGGTAAGTGCTCGGACAGAAGACACTCTTGGAAGAGCTGGGTTTTCAAGAGCTTCTTGAAGACAGACAGGGACGCCCCCTGTTCTGGTAGTGCTCGGTAGGTCATTCCACCAGCTTTATTGTTGTAATTGGTATCAAAGCACCGTTGCCTTTAAAGTGCCTTTAAGGTGCATTGCCAAAGCCATTTTTGGTAGAGATGGGCAAATGAAGCCTCATGAAGCTTTTGAGGCTTCTTTCTGATTGTACCGAAAAAAGATTCGAAGCTTCAAAGCTTCAAAGAAAGATGCTACCAGTGACATCTAGTGGTCAGCTGCAATTATAGCAGCAATGAACCTCCAAATGAGTCACACATCATTGATTCCAGTTTCAACACAAAAGCAATAAAGTCATTATTAAGCAGTTGTGTCTTCATTCTAAGAATCACTGTTCACACATTAGTTTTACTATAAAATGTCAATTGACTAATAAAATGTTAAATGTGCTGTCCTGTTATTACCTGTAATTACTTGAAACGTGTGTTTTGGAGGTGTGACTGAGTTTGTGAGAAGTTTTTATGCAATTCAGTGGAAACCACTTATTCTCCATCACTCAAGTAGGGTTGTCGCTGTCAAAGGTCTGTAAGAACGCAATGAGGCGGGGGGAACACTGGGCATCTCGGTCTCCTTAAAAAGAACGAAGCCGCGCCAAAGTTTCGAATCAGTCACCTCACTTCCGGTGGTTCGTTGTGACGTGTGAAGCTTCAAACGTCATCGGTCATGTGATCGCGGAGATTTGATACAAGCCTCGACACAGCGCTTCGGACCAGCCTGCTTCAGGAAGAGCGACACAAGCTCCAAAGCCTCGGTATCGTTTGCCCATCCCTAATTTTTGTTATATATTAACCTTCGTATGTGCCTTTGAAAATCTATCTATCATCAGAACCTGTACGACTTGTCGGTTTTACAACCTAACTCTAGCTAGTAGCTAGCTAACTAATTACTAACTGTCTAACTACTAACTGACTGCTGTCTAACTTCTAACTCACTGCTGTCTAACTGCTGTTTAACTGTGTATGTGGAATAAACCTTCAGAAAGACAGTCGAGTTGAACCCACCGTACTTGTTCTGGTTTCCCTTTCCAGAAGGGAGTATTGAGCTGAAAGGATCAGCCAGTAAAAATCTGGGGAATAGGTGTTAAAAGGGAAAGTGTCTGTGTGACCCAGGTCACTCAGGTGAGTCTGTTATATAACCCTCCTCCTGCAGTGGCTGCTCCGCCTCCCTGAGCTGAACTGGGCTGTTAAAGCCTCTCGGCTCAGCCTCTCTGGCAGCAGCGCTGTCAGGCAGAGCGGCTTGATCTCATTAAGGAGGTTTATTTTCGGTGCTTGATTCTTCCTCAGGTCTAAGAGGGTTAGAGATTCCTGAGGTTTGCTCTCCGTCTGCAGAGTCACCTCAGCCTGGATGCCGGCTGCTGCTGAAGCCTGCCGGCCTCAACACCGACGCCACTGACGTACCCCTGAAGGTCCTGGACAAAGACTGCAGCTCATTTGCCATTTCTGAGGACGTCAGGGTTTTCCCATCTGGTTTTCGTTTCTAAAATCGTAGAAGAGAGTGTAGTTGCCTCGGTGCAACCGTCAGATCGCACCAATGGGGAACCACGGCTCAAACCTGGAGGACATCCTGGCGGAGGACATGCACCACTGGTACAATAAGTTTATGCGAGAGTCTCCGTCAGGCCTCATCACGCTGTTCGAGCTGAAGGCCATCCTCGGACTGAAGGGCATGAATGAGAACGCTAACAGCTACGTGGACCAGGTCTTTTTCACCTTCGACATGGACGGGGTGCGTTTCTAAATCTAGGGCTTTACAAAAGGTTGTTTTTACTTCCTAATGCGAGGTAGGATGGTACTTTACAAAGTATCGGTATATCAATGAATAGTTTTTACAGTTGTGCTGGTACTTTTACTCAAAGTATCCAAGTACTCCGAGTACAACTTGAGAAGCTAACAATGTTCTCAAGAACTTTAAATAATGAATGTACATGTAAACGTGTAGAAATGATCACTAAAAACTATGAAGTTATGCAGACGAAGCAATCCATGTACCAAAGACATCGGCAGTGTGCGTATATGAAGGACGGTTACGCCATCTTTACGGTCCCAAGAGTAACATAGCATTACGTAGACAAGTACGAACTTGATGTTGTCACCATCATCGGACCTCGTTGTTTGGTCCTCAAATGTCTTTGTTTTTGTCCACAAACCAAAAACGATTAAATTTTAATTATTTTTTTAATAATCTAAAAAAAAAAAAGCAAATTCATCGACGATTAAAAAAGTGTTTAATTCAGCAATAATTGATTAATCGTTAAAGCCTGAGTTGAAACCCAAACTGTGGATGAAACGAAGCCAAAACCAGTGCACCCCTGGTGGCTGGATATATAGAGTACATGTCACAAGTCCCACCCCTCCATGTCAGCAAATGAAACAGGGACTAAGCAAAAGTAATTTTAGATAGATTCTTATCCTAATGATGGATCTTTGATAAGTTGTTGTGATGATCAATTAATTTTTTGTTTTATTTACGATTCACTTGCAGCAGTTTGGGCGTCGTACAGCAAACTTCAGTCAATATTTCTGTCTTTTCACGTTTCCTGTGTTTTCTGTGTCAAGTTGGGTTTGATAAAGTTAATGTGACAATGCAACTTTGGGCTTTTATTTTGATGGATGGCCATAATTTAGCTAAAAGGTGACATTGCTGAAGGCATTCATTCATTCATCCACTCTTTAACCCTTAAACACACCAAGACACATCTTTGTGTTTTTGGCTTTTAATTTATAGAATATTTTACCCTTTTTTCCAGGCATATTCTTAAAATGTTTTATTTTTATTCTATTGAAAGCGAAATTGTCCTCATTGTAACTCACTCAAACACTATTTTTGATGACACAAACTTGGCAATTTAAGGGCTAACAAGTTTCATTAATGTTTGATATGTTTTTATGAGTCTCCAGGTGTGTTAATGGAACTTACTTGAAGGCGCATCTAAGGGTTAAAGGAGCCTAAACGTTCATTGGCTCACTGTCTAATTGGCTTACAGTGTTAGCATTCAGAGCTAATATCCCTCCTGTGTGGATTCAGGTTGTGCTAAGAGGATTCAGAGTGGGTTGGCCATGAAGTTCAGAGAAGTTCTCCAAGCTCAGAGTCCGGTTTATGGAAACTCGTTGATTCGAGTCAGAATAAAAACCAGAAACTTAACAAATAATTTAAAAAAAAGTTCTAACCGCCCCCCCTCCTGCTTCCTGTGTGCAGGACGGCTACATCGACTTTGTGGAGTACATCGCTGCCATCAGTCTGCTGCTGAAAGGAGAAATCAACCAGAAACTAAAGTGGTACTTCAAACTCTTCGATCAGGACGGGAACGGGAAGATCGACCGAGACGAGCTGGAGACAATTTTTTCGGTAACGCACACACACACGAGAATCATCAGTGTCAGTTACGTTCACATGTTTTTGTTTCAAGAACGAAACCAAGATGCAGCGATTTATTTCAGTCCAGAAAATTAACCGTTACAAGTGACTTCAGGGTCCAAACCAATCAACCTGTACCAGATTACAGGGGCCCAGAATTCGGTTCCCGCCCCTGAACCTGTCCCTTGCTCTGACCCTCAGACTGCTGATCAAAGAAGAAGGGACGCTGAATCAGCAGAGCTGGAGCTGCTGGAGGAGAAAAGTGGGCGGGATTAACTCTCAAATTAGCTGAGCACTAATCTGCTGACCAACAGAGTAAAGAATAAAGACCTCCAGAGTCCAGACTCAAGAAAACCAGAGTCCAGGTGGAGAATAATCAAATTCCTGACCGAGCACCACCAGAGTCCAGAATACAGACTTATTCTGTCCAGTCAAGACTGAGAATCTTCAGAGTCTAGCCTGAGGACCATCAGGGTCCAGACTGAGGACCATTAGAGTAAAGAATAAAGACCTTCAGAGTCCATACTATGAACCACCAGATTGCAATCTGAGAACCATCAAAGTCTAGACTGAAGACCACCAGAGTGCACTATGAGTCCAACATCAGTTCAGTTTGAAAACCAGAACCATACAAGTGCAGATTAAGAACCGCCAGTGCTCTGTGTTCCACATGATTAAAAAACTTTAAAACAACTCTTATTATTTTCAGATGAATTAGCTACAGTTAAATGTTACAAGTACATTTAATATTAACTTTAAAATTTGAAAAACAGAATAAAAAAAAAAGGTGTCGTAAAATAATTGAAATTTAAAACTGAATTAACTTAAAGTTTCTCCACATCTGTCCAGAATCCTCATCCAAAACAAACATTGTTGACTTCCTTGTCCTGTATTTAAGATTTCCATCTGAGTCAGAGAGTGTGTTTTCCCATGCAGGCCATCCAGGACATCACACGGAACAGGGACATCGACCCAGAGGAGATCGTCACACTCATATTTGAGAGGCTCGACGTGAAAGGAGAAGGTAAAGAAACCGAGGCCCGAAAACATCTGGGTTCCACAGAATCACCTGATCCAGTTTACCTTTCACTATACATGAAATAACGACTTATGGCGCATTTCCAGTTGCTCTACTTTTTAAGTAGCGTTTCCACTAGCCTAGTACCTGGTACCAGGTTCTATTTTTAGTACCTGCTCAGACGAGGTTCCAAGCGTGCTTAAAAGCAGTTACTATGCGATGATTGGTCAGACTGCCGGCCGCTGAGTCCCGTCACAGGAAGAGACGTCCCACACAGAAATCAAGCCGAACAGCGCCGAACTGTAGATCACTTAAAACTACTTAACTATCCTAACAACGTGGGTTAATCTCCAACAACTACCAGGGAAACCTCTATATTTAACAGGAGTCTTTTAAAGTGGAGTGGTGTATTTAGGGACAGCGCCGGTGATCGCGAGCCACAGACCGCTGCCGCTGTAGTCTGTGGAGTAGGAGGCTGTACTCCGGAGACGTGTGGACAGAAATCAAGCCGAACAGTGCCGAACTGTAGATAAATTAACTACTTAACAATCCTAAAAACGTGAGTTAATCTCCAACAATTACAGAATTGTGGTGTAAAGTCACTAGTCACGCGTGTGTGTGTGTGTGTGTTTGTGTGTCACGAAGTCACTGCAGTTTCACTCAGCCGTGCAGGGATGACTCCGCCCACGTTAAGTAGGTACTTTTTTGGAGTGGAGATGCAACCTAATCGTGCCGTGTCGTGCCGTGGCGAGGCGAGGCGAGGCGAGGCGAGGCGAATAGAGCCGGTGGAAATGCGCCATTAGTGTTCTGAAAAGCTTAGACCAGATCTGACCACAGAGAACACCTGAAGAGGTCACTTCAAGAACTCTATGAAGGAACTGCAGAGAGCAACGGAACTAAGTGCCCAAATCCAGGCGTGCAAATAGGGACATGATAACACAATCTGCTATCTAAAACTAGTGCTGGACAACACATAAAGACACATTAGCATCTACACAGGAAGTCCCATAATACTGGCCTTTGACTCCAGAAGATAATTTGTAAGCAGACATTTAGTTCCCGAAACTGCAGAGATAAACTCAAGAATACTATGAAATCAAAAGATTAAGGTTCATCAGATCATCATCATCCTCCACATGAGGGTGGCAGGAGGCGCTGACACAGGGCGATAGGCAGGGTCTCACCCTGGACAGGTCTCCAGTCCATCACAGGGCCAACCGTCCACCCTCACACCAACCGTCAATGTTGAGTGTCCCAATTTGCCTAATCCCTATATCTGCATGTCTTTGGACTGTGGGAGGAAACCGGAGAAAACCCACACACTCACGGGGAGAACATGGAACTGTCCAGGGTGGAATATGAACTGGCGCCCCCCCGGTGGAGGTTGGGGCCCACGGCAAGACAATAAGACTGAATTCTTTTCCAGAGTATAACTGTCTTTTAACTATCTTTGCCCAGGTGAAATGACGCTTGAGGAGTTCATCGAGGGAGCCAGAGACCACGAAGACATCATGGACATGCTGAGGAAAATGATGGACCTGACGCCAGTGTTAGTCATCATTGTTGAGGGTCGAGCAGGATGAGAACGCAAAGCTGTGTCTGCGGCAGAACCAAAGACTGAAGCAGCAAAACCCAAACTTCACCCCTTTGACGAGAGAAAAGACTTGATCTGCTTCCCTTCTTCTGTTTACAGCTCAGAGAGCAGGACTGAGGACAGGTGCTGTGATGTCAGACTCTGATTGGTCATTCAGACTAAATCCAACTGCACCTCTCCTCCCCACCTTCAGGTGTCAGGTTGAAAAATGAACTAAAGAGACCCAAAGACTTTGATGAGCTTTGTGAGATCCAACTAACAAATCCACATCAGCTGTTTTTCAGATTAAGAACCACCAGAGTCCAGACTGAAGACCACCAGAGTCTAGTCTGAAAATACTTCGTTCAATTTGGGAACCAGAAAAAACTGAGTCCAGATTGAAAATCATCAAAGCCCAATCTAAACAAACCAGTCCAATCTGAGGACCATCAGAGTCCAAACTAAGGACCAGAGTCCAGACTGAAGACCACCAGAGTCCAGTCTGAACAAATTAAGTTCAATCTGAGGACCACCAGGGTCCAGTCTGAGGACCACCAGGGTCCAGACATCAACAGGTGTTGTGATGTCAGAATGTCAGGTGGACTATGATTGGCCGTTCCAGACTTTGAAAGTCCAAGTGCACCTCCCCGCCCCGCCTCCAGGTGTCAAGAGACCCAAAGACTTTGGTGATCTTTGTGAGATCCGTTTTTTTACCTAACTCAAACATCTGAATTCTCCACTTTACTCATTCTTTGTTCCGATGAACCAAATACAAATTTTCATCGGCAAATTTTGCCAATTGTAGGCTATGTCCATATTACTGTACACTGCAGTTGCTACGGTTACGTCTGGACCTCTGTGACTTTGTCGTGGTCTTTGCTCTGGAGCAGTTGATCCTCTCAATGTTTGGAAGGGTTGCGCAGCCTTAGCCGTAAAGTAGCAGATATACAGACGGTTCCAGCGGCTTCATATTTATAAAACTGGTAGAGGCGATCACATACCGTGGATTTGATACAAGATTAACCAAATTTCAGCTTCAGATTTACAGTTTCTGGCTTTCAGTGCAGGGAAGTCAAAATAAGTTAGAGTAATCTTTAACAACTCACTCTGGCACAAGGCCAGTCAATGCAGAATCAGGCCAAACCGCTAATTAATTAGCTAATTCATGCTAACCCAGGGTCACCAGAGCAGACGAGGTGAGGTCGAATTAAAATCTACCTGCAGAAAAGCTTTAGCTCTGCATCGATAGCTCGACAGTTTTAATTCATTTAGAAAAAACAGAAGCACTAATCAGGTTTCCAGAAGTAGTCCTCGATCATCGCTGAAGCAGTGCATCCCTACTTGCGGTCATTACTCCGCTCCAGTACACAAACCTGATTGCTGAGGGGACAACGCAATCCCACAACGTCCAGAACACTGATGGAATCTCTGATGGAAAACGAGCGTAGAACCGGAATTCCTCGTCTGTGGCACCGTATCGGTTGATGGAAACTGTGCAGGACAAGTCCCTCAGCTGACTTTACACTACTCTATATAAGTCCTGACCTAAGCCTGCAGTTGTCTGATGGTTTCGGCAGCAGCATTCATTCCACTTGCGGATTCATGGTCAGTAGCTGGTTCCTGAGCTTCATCGCCGTCTTCGTCCACAGAGCCGCTAGCATTAGCCATGTGTTGGAAAATCTTGAAAACGAAAGTACGCTATGAGAGGAGGCCACCATAGTTTAATGGCAAATTTCCAACGGCCCTCCTCGCTCTCCACTACAAAAAAGTACCTACTTCACTGGAGTACAGACTCCTACTCCACAGACTACAGTGACATCGGTCTGTGGATCAGCGGCACTGTCCCTAAATCGACACTCCACTTTAAAAGACTCCTGTTAAATATAGAGGTTTCCCTGGTAGTTGTTGGAGATTAACCCACGTTGTTAGGATTAAGTAGTTTTAAGTGATCTACAGTTCGGCACTGTTCGGCTTGAATTGTGTGGGAGAAGTCTCTTCCTGTGACGGGACTCAGCGGCCGGCAGTCTGACCAATCATTGCATAGTACCTACTTTTACGCACGCTTGGAACCTCGCCTGAGCAGGTACTAAAAATAGTACCTGGTACCAGGTACTAGGCTATTGGAAACACTACTTAAAACATGCCGTGGCAAGGCGAGTAGAGCTGGTGGAAATGTGCCATATGTAACCAGGGTAACAACCCGGAAGTGCGAATGCACTGCTCCGCGATTTACCGGAAATGGGAACCAGGAAGTGTGATTAAGGCCTCATACTACTTTAGGGGGCGCCGAGATTGAAACTTCCTACTCGTTACTGGGAAATTCCAACTAAAACTGGAACACACTCCAGATGTTAAATATAGTTTAAAGTGTCACCTGACTTTCTGCCCTTGAAGTAATAATAATCCAGGCCCACTGTCTTTTTTTTTTTTTTTTTTACAGACTAAGATGATAGTTCATTGATTCACGTGCCGAAATCAAACGTTCATATTCATTTTACGTTGCATCTTTGGCAACATACGAGAAACGCTTCAGTAAACAGAAGACAAAACAGACTCTTCCGGTCCGTTCGCAGTTTTAGCCGCTAGCTTGTGTGACTGGTCTCTTAAAAAAACATCCCGAAACGACGAGTGAGACTAAAATCTGTACGATGTTTGAACGTCGGAACGATGTTTGAACGTCGGAACGACGCGAGGACAATTCTGCCGACTCGCTGTCCTAACGACTCTTACTTTGTGCAATATAGTTCATCTAACCAACCTTGTTATGTGCTGCCTTATCAATAAAGTTTTTAAACCAACCATGTCTCTGCTTCAGACTTCACAAGACTGGTTTCTTTGTTCCATATAAACAAAGGTCATTGTTTCCATGTTTGAGGAACATTTTTTAGCTTTAATTTTATGAACTAAACCATTAATTAGTTAAAGGATAAAATAGTGGCCGGGAAACTTATAAAAGACAAATGTCTGATAATGAGAAGTTTTTAGGTGGAAAACAAAGTTTCATGTACTATTTGTCAGAGAATTTCAGATATTTTTAACATGTACACACTTTTTTAACATATACACATACAGTGTGTGTGTATATATATATTTATACATATATAAATATATATATATATATATATATATATATATATATACACACACTGTATAGATATAGACATATACAGTACAGACGTCCTGAGGTTCTACCATAATGACAAGTATACGGGTGCAAAACTCTGTTTCTCTGCTTTCTGGTATCCATCGATCTTCTCGCGCTTTATCCTCCACATGAAAGTCTACACAGGGGGCGCTGTGTCAGTCTCAGCTGACATACGACGAAAGGCGGAGTCACACACTGGACAGAGCGCCAGTCCATAGTTTTTAATGAGGAGAGAGAGAGAGAGATTTACTTTTAAAAAATAACGAGCAACACAAATGTGACCTTCACTCGTTACCTTTTTAATTTGAAACCACCTGGAAGGAAAAAACAGAGCAGACCATGTCCAATCTTTGGTCGACGTTTCTGTCGCGTCTGTGATTGTGTTTCCGATCAGTTTCTGTGAAGGTTGAAGGAAAAAACGTAGTTTTCCTGTCGTACACGCGACAAACCAGTTCTGTCCTATTTTTCTATTAAAAAATAATGTTTGTTGATTTCACTGCATCCATTAAATGTGAGTTTGTCCTCAGTGACACTGATTTGTCGTGTTGTTCCGGGGTTGTCGGGGTCGTCCGTGTCTATGTGCTGTCAGTGTGTTTTGGGCCTGACCTTTGACCTCTCAGGTTCAGAAATGGCATCTCACTGCAGCTTGGACTTCTCGCCGCTGTCCTCGCACCGCAGGAGGCCGGCGTACAGGCGCAGGAAGGAGTAGCACACGCCCACCGAGCAGTACACCGAGGTCGCCAGCAGGGGGAGGAAGGGCAGCTCCCGTTGCCACGGTGACAGGGGGAAGACGACCTCGCAGGCAAACGCCACGGCGAATAAACCGAGCAGGTAGACGGTCTCCAGGGGGCGGAGCACTGGGCCACTGGGAGGACAGAAGTAATCTGATTACTTCCAAGTACGTGAGGATCAATAAACAAACGGAAACCAATCAATACTTTAAAAGCCGGTTAACTGGCAATTGATTAATTTGATGGGGCGAGAGGCAAGAGTCCATGTACACGTGTGAATGAGTGTGAACATTAGAATGAGTATTACTTTGGTTTGTTTGTTTGTTTGTTTGTTTGTTTACCTGTGCAGTTTCCTCAGAGCGGTGAATGAGTAGATGCTAAACATCAACATCAGAACAACTTTGATTGGCAGCTCTGAAAAACAGGAAGTGGAAATAACTTTGAAATGAAGACATGAAGAAGAAGAAGAGTGAGAGGACATGAAGACGTCAAAGACACCATGTTCACCTGCCGGTGTGAAGATCAGCGGGAACAGAGAGTAATGTCCTGTGGTGGACAGAACCAGGAAGACTCCAGCGTCCTCTCTGCTCTCGACCGCCAGGAGACTGCAGGACAACAAACAGACAGTCAAACAAACAAACAGACAGACAGACAAACAAACGGTCCGTCAGAGCGAGAAGCAACGCACGGATCTAAGTGACTCTGTGATGTCACGTGACGTATGAAGGCGGGGCCACGGCTGACCTGAGGGGCAGGACGGCGAGGAGGACGGCCTTCTCGTGGACGTGCCAGCCGAACATGAAGGAGCCCAGAGAGCAGAGCACGAGACAACGCAGGAAACCACGAGCACCACGAGGACGCAGCCAAAGGGAGACGAGGGCCGGCTACCGACACACAGACAGACAGACAGAGAGACAGACAGAGACACAGAGTTTAGGTCAAACGAGAGTTCAATGTCAGACACCAGAACTGATCCAAACTAAACTAAAGTCTGGAATCAGGATTTTTTTCATAACTTCACAAAAAAAGATTAAAATAGAAAAACTGTTTAAAACATTTAACTTCTGCTGCGACGCAAGCGTAACTCATCAGTGACTCATCGCTGACTCATCAGTGACTCATCGGTGACTCATCAGTAACTCATCGGGGACTCATCAGTGACTCATCGGTGACTCATCTGTGACTCATCAGTAACTCATCTGTGACTCATCGGTAACTCATCAGTGACTCATCAGTGACTCATCGATAACTCATTGGTGACTCATCGGTGACGCTCAGTGTGTTGTCACTCACCAGGATGGACAGCAGAGAGCAGACGAGTGTGACGGACGGAGAGACGGATGGGAGGACAGAGTGCTGAAACTCCTGAACCAGCCCGCCTGTCATGGAGGCTCGAGGAAGCTCCGCCTCCTCCAGCAGCTTCAGACGCACGCCTGGAACACACACACAGACACACACACACACAAATATAGTAACACTGACACCAACAGGCAAACAAATCAAACGCACCCTTAACTTAACTGAAACTACACATTTCTACAGCTTTGAAAACATGATCGTCACTTTTCATCTATGATCAATTCATTCATTCATGTTCACGTGTTTCGCTCACTGTTGGACAGACTTTTCCAACAGGAAACTGAAGTTTGTAAACCACTCACTCTCCCACACCAAAGCCCAAAGAGAAAATCAGTGATGATGAGAGAGGGCGGAGCCTCACCGAGCACCGCCAGGATTTTGTCCAGCACGTTGTAGAGGGCCCAGACGTTGGGGGCCCAGTAGGCGTGGCAGAGTCCACGCTGGAACGGAAAGAGGCGGGACAACACCTGAGAGAGCTGACCCTGACAAAAAAAACAAAAAAACATGACATCATCACCACCAGTCAGTCATGTGACATAACAACAGCTCGTCAGACCTGTGGTCAAACAAGAGCTGAGTGAGATGTTCCTTTAACTCCTCCACTGAAGTTAAAGACGTTCCAGTGAGTGAGTCAGTGAGTGAGTGAATGCGACCCCACTCACCATGACGATGAATGGGCCAAAGGACAGAGCACAGACGGAGACGACGATGGTTCCCAGAGCCAAGAGACGGAGTGGACTGAAACTCGTCCAGCGGACTGAACCGTCTGTGAGACGAGTCGTTTCGGTTAGTAATGGTTAAACTAAACCAACCTGTCATTTAGTAATACGATCACTCTCAATGAAAACATGATGACAAGAGGAAAAAACTGATTTTTCTACCATATCTTTAAGAATGCGTTCACGTCTTTATCACACGTTTTTCTCCCACACCAAACCCCATAGAGAAAATCAGTGATTTTAGCTTGAGGACACACAGCAGTTCCTGATCCACTTCTGCCTCCATTACTACGTTCAAATGTCTAATTTAGTCAAATTCGGCATTTGAAATCCTTTGTTCAGATTGACCTCAGTGACACAAAGTGACCAAACGAGGCAGCAGCAGACCAGCAGCTCCTGTGTCCCTGCCAGCTAAAATCACTCTTTTCTCTATGGGATTTGGTGTGGGAGAAAAACTTCAGTTTCCTGTTGGAAAAGTCTGTCTAACAGTAAGAAAATGGCGTGAACATGTTCTTAAAGGGGACATATTATGCAAAATCAACTTTTTAACCATTTCAATACTTATATTTGGGACTCTGGAGGCCCTACCAGTCGCCAAAGTGTGGAAAAAGAATACTCAGTCATGTTTTCGTGGTCCCCTTCAGTGTAAGTATAGGCGATAAAACACGTGATGTTGAATTCCCTGCGCTTATGACGGCAGCATGTGCATTTCACCACAAATGTTACCGCCCACCAGTAAGTTTACCTCGAGAGCTCCACCTTAGGTCCACCTTGTCCCTATAAAATGCGAGAGTGCAGGCGAGGGAAGAAGAGCGGTATTATGTCAACGCGGAGGGACAAGATTGCTGTTGGTGGCTGCACAGTGGAGCACAGTGTTGTACACAAACTTCCAGCCTTAGATGATTTTATATATGAAGCTAATGTGCCGGATAAAGTCAGCAAACGTGTGTTCGCACCACTTCGCATCAGACTGCGGCCAGCGGTCGCCGTATTTAGTCAGCGACCGTACAAACACACACATTTTTAAGAAAAGGTCAAATAGAGCTCATAACTGACCATTCTGACACGTCCTAATTAAAAATATTTGTTCAGTACGTTCTCCATGACCGGAGCACAGACTCAGTCTGATACAGTCACATACAGCGGCAGTTTATGCAGCGATCAGCGGTGCTGCCCCAAGTGTTTTTAACTGATTTACAGTTCGGCAGCGTTCAGCTTGATCCTTGTGTCAGACGTCTCTTCCTGTGACGGCACGCTCGCTGGTATAATATGTCCACTTTAAAGCCCACATAGACCGGAAGCTCCAATTAACGCTGCGTTTGTGTGTGTATCTGCGTCATTACCTCGTTTATGAAACCCTAAAGTTTCACAACAACACTTCAGCCACTGCTGAGAAAATAGTGTTGTATTGTTTTCCTGGGCTCTGCGAAGCGGATCGGCACTTCCTTAATTTGATGTCGTCATCAGAAATCCTCACCACTCCTCTCACCACCGTAGCGCCTCCCGGTGCGGGCACTAGTCCGGGCACATCCGGTTGCGTACATTCAACCGCAGAAGAAGAAGAACTACTCTGGTTGTAGCTGCTGAGATGCAGAGCATCCACCGTGCCAGAGGGGGAGCTGTGTATCTGAGAGCTGGCCTACCAATTACGTCACTTCCAGGAACCTGGCCAATCCCAGCACAGTGGGAAAGCTCTTGTTGGCTGGCCAATCACAACACAGTCCATTTTCTGGGGGTGTGGTTTTGGTCTGAAACAGCGCGGCTGACGAGAGCGTCAGTGAGGAGATATTTTGATCGGCTCGTTTGCAGCGATTAGGAGGTTTTTAATCATGAAAACAAGTTAATATATGTAAGTAGACCTCATAAACTAACATATATGTGACCATGAAAACAAGTTAATATATGTAAGTAGACCTCCATAACTAACATATACGTGACCATGAAAACAAGTTAATATATGTAAGTAGACCTCCATAACTAACATATATGTGACCATGAAAACAAGTTAATATATATGTAAGTAGACCTCCATAACTAACATATACGTGACCGTGAAAACAAGTTAATATATGTAAGTAGACCTCCATAACTTACATATATGTGACCATGAAAACAAGTTAATATATGTAAGTAGACCTCCATAACTAACATATACGTGACCATGAAAACAAGTTAATATATGTAAGTAGACCTCCATAACTAACATATATGTGACCATGAAAACAAGTTAATATATGTAAGTAGACCTCCATAACTAACATATACGTGACCGTGAAAACAAGTTAATATATGTAAGTAGACCTCCATAACTTACATATATGTGACCATGAAAACAAGTTAATATATGTAAGTAGACCTCCATAACTAACATATATGTGACCATGAAAACAAGTTAATATATGTAAGTAGACCTCCATAACTAACATATACGTGACCATGAAAACAAGTTAATATATGTAAGTAGACCTCCATAACTAACATATATGTGACCATGAAAACAAGTTAATATATATGTAAGTAGACCTCCATAACTAACATATACGTGACCGTGAAAACAAGTTAATATATGTAAGTAGACCTCCATAACTAACATATACGTGACCATGAAAACAAGTTAATATATGTAAGTAGACCTCCATAACTAACATATACGTGACCATGAAAACAAGTTAATATATGTAAGTAGACCTCCATAACTAACATATACGTGACCGTGAAAACAAGTTAATATATGTAAGTAGACCTCCATAACTAACATATACGTGACCGTGAAAACAAGTTAATATGTGTAAGTAGACCTCCATAACTAACATATATGTGACCGTGAAAACAAGTTAATATATGTAAGTAGACCTCCATAACTAACATATACGTGACCGTGAAAACAAGTTAATATATGTAAGTAGACCTCCATAACTAACATATACGTGACCGTGAAAACAAGTTAATATATGTAAGTAGACCTCCATAACTAACATATACGTGACCGTGAAAACAAGTTAATATATGTAAGTAGACCTCCATAACTTACATATATGTGACCATGAAAACAAGTTAATATATGTAAGTAGACCTCCATAACTAACATATATGTGACCATGAAAACAAGTTAATATATGTAAGTAGACCTCCATAACTAACATATACGTGACCGTGAAAACAAGTTAATATATGTAAGTAGACCTCCATAACTAACATATACGTGACCATGAAAACAAGTTAATATATGTAAGTAGACCTCCATAACTAACATATACGTGACCGTGAAAACAAGTTAATATATGTAAGTAGACCTCCATAACTAACATATACGTGACCGTGAAAACAAGTTAATATATGTAAGTAGACCTCCATAACTAACATATATGTGACCATGAAAACAAGTTAATATATGTAAGTAGACCTCCATAACTAACATATACGTGACCATGAAAACAAGTTAATATATGTAAGTAGACCTCCATAACTAACATATACGTGACCGTGAAAACAAGTTAATATATGTAAGTAGACCTCCATAACTAACATATATGTGACCATGAAAACAAGTTAATATATGTAAGTAGACCTCCATAACTAACATATACGTGACCATGAAAACAAGTTAATATATGTAAGTAGACCTCCATAACTAACATATACGTGACCATGAAAACAAGTTAATATATGTAAGTAGACCTCCATAACTAACATATACGTGACCGTGAAAACAAGTTAATATATGTAAGTAGACCTCCATAACTAACATATACGTGACCATGAAAACAAGTTAATATATGTAAGTAGACCTCCATAACTAACATATATGTGACCATGAAAACAAGTTAATATATGTAAGTAGACCTCCATAACTAACATATATGTGACCATGAAGACAAGTTAATATATATGTAAGTAGACCTCCATAACTAACATATATGTGACCATGAAGACAAGTTAATATATATGTAAGTAGACCTCCATAACTAACATATATGTGACCATGAAAACAAGTTAATATATGTAAGTAGACCTCCATAACTAACATATACGTGACCATGAAAACAAGTTAATATATGTAAGTAGACCTCCATAACTAACATATATATGTGACCATGAAAACAAGTTAATATATGTAAGTAGACCTCCATAACTAACATATATGTGACCATGAAAACAAGTTAATATATGTAAGTAGACCTCCATAACTAACATATATATGTGACCATGAAAACAAGTTAATATATGTAAGTAGACCTCCATAACTCACATATATGTGACCATGAAAACAAGTTAATATATGTAAGTAGACCTCCATAACTAACATATACGTGACCGTGAAAACAAGTTAATATATGTAAGTAGACCTCCATAACTAACATATATGTGACCATGAAAACAAGTTAATATATGTAAGTAGACCTCCATAACTAACATATATGTGACCATGAAAACAAGTTAATATATGTAAGTAGACCTCCATAACTAACATATACGTGACCATGAAAACAAGTTAATATATGTAAGTAGACCTCCATAACTAACATATATGTGACCGTGAAAACAAGTTAATATATGTAAGTAGACCTCCATAACTAACATATATGTGACCATGAAAACAAGTTAATATATGTAAGTAGACCTCCATAACTAACATATACGTGACCATGAAAACAAGTTAATATATGTAAGTAGACCTCCATAACTAACATATATGTGACCATGAAAACAAGTTAATATATATGTAAGTAGACCTCCATAACTAACATATACGTGACCGTGAAAACAAGTTAATATATGTAAGTAGACCTCCATAACTAACATATACGTGACCGTGAAAACAAGTTAATATATGTAAGTAGACCTCCATAACTAACATATATGTGACCATGAAAACAAGTTAATATATGTAAGTAGACCTCCATAACTAACATATATGTGACCATGAAAACAAGTTAATATATATGTAAGTAGACCTCCATAACTAACATATACGTGACCGTGAAAACAAGTTAATATATGTAAGTAGACCTCCATAACTAACATATACGTGACCGTGAAAACAAGTTAATATATGTAAGTAGACCTCCATAACTAACATATACGTGACCATGAAAACAAGTTAATATATGTAAGTAGACCTCCATAACTAACATATATGTGACCATGAAAACAAGTTAATATATGTAAGTAGACCTCCATAACTAACATATACGTGACCGTGAAAACAAGTTAATATATGTAAGTAGACCTCCATAACTTACATATATGTGACCATGAAAACAAGTTAATATATGTAAGTAGACCTCCATAACTAACATATATGTGACCATGAAAACAAGTTAATATATGTAAGTAGACCTCCATAACTAACATATACGTGACCATGAAAACAAGTTAATATATGTAAGTAGACCTCCATAACTAACATATATGTGACCATGAAAACAAGTTAATATATATGTAAGTAGACCTCCATAACTAACATATACGTGACCGTGAAAACAAGTTAATATATGTAAGTAGACCTCCATAACTAACATATACGTGACCATGAAAACAAGTTAATATATGTAAGTAGACCTCCATAACTAACATATACGTGACCATGAAAACAAGTTAATATATGTAAGTAGACCTCCATAACTAACATATACGTGACCGTGAAAACAAGTTAATATGTGTAAGTAGACCTCCATAACTAACATATACGTGACCGTGAAAACAAGTTAATATGTGTAAGTAGACCTCCATAACTAACATATATGTGACCGTGAAAACAAGTTAATATATGTAAGTAGACCTCCATAACTAACATATACGTGACCGTGAAAACAAGTTAATATATGTAAGTAGACCTCCATAACTAACATATACGTGACCGTGAAAACAAGTTAATATATGTAAGTAGACCTCCATAACTAACATATACGTGACCGTGAAAACAAGTTAATATATGTAAGTAGACCTCCATAACTTACATATATGTGACCATGAAAACAAGTTAATATATGTAAGTAGACCTCCATAACTAACATATACGTGACCATGAAAACAAGTTAATATATGTAAGTAGACCTCCATAACTAACATATACGTGACCATGAAAACAAGTTAATATATGTAAGTAGACCTCCATAACTAACATATACGTGACCGTGAAAACAAGTTAATATATGTAAGTAGACCTCCATAACTAACATATACGTGACCATGAAAACAAGTTAATATATGTAAGTAGACCTCCATAACTAACATATATGTGACCATGAAAACAAGTTAATATATGTAAGTAGACCTCCATAACTAACATATATGTGACCATGAAGACAAGTTAATATATATGTAAGTAGACCTCCATAACTAACATATATGTGACCATGAAGACAAGTTAATATATATGTAAGTAGACCTCCATAACTAACATATATGTGACCATGAAAACAAGTTAATATATGTAAGTAGACCTCCATAACTAACATATACGTGACCATGAAAACAAGTTAATATATGTAAGTAGACCTCCATAACTAACATATATATGTGACCATGAAAACAAGTTAATATATGTAAGTAGACCTCCATAACTAACATATATATGTGACCATGAAAACAAGTTAATATATGTAAGTAGACCTCCATAACTAACATATATATGTGACCATGAAAACAAGTTAATATATGTAAGTAGACCTCCATAACTAACATATATATGTGACCATGAAAACAAGTTAATATATGTAAGTAGACCTCCATAACTCACATATATGTGACCATGAAAACAAGTTAATATATGTAAGTAGACCTCCATAACTAACATATACGTGACCGTGAAAACAAGTTAATATATGTAAGTAGACCTCCATAACTAACATATATGTGACCATGAAAACAAGTTAATATATGTAAGTAGACCTCCATAACTAACATATATGTGACCATGAAAACAAGTTAATATATGTAAGTAGACCTCCATAACTAACATATATGTGACCGTGAAAACAAGTTAATATATGTAAGTAGACCTCCATAACTAACATATATGTGACCATGAAAACAAGTTAATATATGTAAGTAGACCTCCATAACTAACATATACGTGACCGTGAAAACAAGTTAATATATGTAAGTAGACCTCCATAACTAACATATATGTGACCGTGAAAACAAGTTAATATATGTAAGTAGACCTCCATAACTAACATATATGTGACCATGAAAACAAGTTAATATATGTAAGTAGACCTCCATAACTAACATATATGTGACCGTGAAAACAAGTTAATATATGTAAGTAGACCTCCATAACTAACATATATGTGACCGTGAAAACAAGTTAATATATGTAAGTAGACCTCCATAACTAACATATATGTGACCATGAAAACAAGTTAATATATGTAAGTAGACCTCCATAACTAACATATATGTGACCGTGAAAACAAGTTAATATATGTAAGTAGACCTCCATAACTAACATATATGTGACCGTGAAAACAAGTTAATATATGTAAGTAGACCTCCATAACTAACATATACGTGACCATGAAAACAAGTTAATATATGTAAGTAGACCTCCATAACTAACATATATGTGACCATGAAAACAAGTTATTATATATGTAAGTAGACCTCCATAACTAACATATATGTGACCATGAAAACAAGTTAATATATGTAAGTAGACCTCCATAACTAACATATATGTGACCATGAAAACAAGTTAATATATGTAAGTAGACCTCCATAACTAACATATATGTGTGACCATAAAAACAAGTTAATATATGTAAGTAGACCTCCATAACTAACATATATGTGACCATGAAAACAAGTTAATATATATGTAAGTAGACCTCCATAACTAACATATATGTGACCATGCAAACAAGTTATTATATATGTAAGTAGACCTCCATAACTAACATATATGTGACCATGAAAACAAGTTATTATATATGTAAGTAGACCTCCATAACTAACATATATGTGACCATGAAAACAAGTTAATATATGTAAGTAGACCTCCATAACTAACATATATGTGACCATGAAAACAAGTTATTATATATGTAAGTAGACCTCCATAACTAACATATATGTGACCATGAAAACAAGTTAATATATGTAAGTAGACCTCCATAACTAACATATATGTGACCATGAAAACAAGTTATTATATATGTAAGTAGACCTCCATAACTAACATATATGTGACCATGAAAACAAGTTAATATATGTAAGTAGACCTCCATAACTAACATATATGTGACCATGCAAACAAGTTATTATATATGTAAGTAGACCTCCATAACTAACATATATGTGACCATGAAAACAAGTTATTATATATGTAAGTAGACCTCCATAACTTACATATATGTGTGATACAAGCATTCGATGTCGCCTTTAAGATATTGTAGACTTAAACTGACAAACATTTTTTCATGTTAGTTGTTTGTTAAGTGGCTAAAATCGCCGTCTCGTGCTGGTTCTCAGCAGCAGCGCTGACTATGTGACAGCAGCTCCTACAAGCATATTTTTTTAAAAAAAACACGAACTTTCCCTTTAAGATTTTATACCTCATCTAATGTATTTTTAGGACTGTGTGTGTGTGTGTTACCTCTGTTGTCCTGGGTGAAGCAGTAACTTCTCAGCAGGTAGATGCCGTAGGCCGGAGCCACGTACAGGTAGATGTGCTTCAGGTTGAGCAGGATGGAGAACAGCAGCGCCCCCTGCAGGTGCTGAGACTGTTCAACACACCAAACCACACAGAGTGTGAAATCATTGTACGTTCAGAAAGAGGGCGTAGTTCATGAAAGAGCCGGGTGTCAGACCTGGAGGTGTTTTGCCACCGACAGCAGCAGGAAACCAAACAGGAAACCGTTATACTGGAAATGAATGTCTGAGAGAAAGAAAAGTTAAAGACGCTTCCCGGCGCTCGTCATGGCGACACCCTCAGGTCAGAGTTTGACCTGCACAGACTGATTCTCGAGTGGAAGGATACGGTCGACGATGAGGAGGCCGAAGTTGTAGAGCAGCAGAGAAGCCAGGACGAAGGACGGACGACTCAGAATGTCCCGAGAGCCTTTCTGCTCCTGAACGCACCTGCAGCACCTGAACGGGGAAAGAGCCAATCAGGATCGAGCTGCTGCTGAGTTTAATCCAACTTTTTTTGTTGTTTTTTTTTTTCTCCAAAAAACACAAAAGCGATTCTGTAAAATAACTTTTCTCGAGGTCCGGCGCGGACACAGACTCACTCTCTGACAGCGAAGATGAAAACCACGTCGGTGGCGATGACCGACAGCCGCTGGAAAAGCACCGTGGACGCGCTGGCGTAGTTCAGGTTCTCCACCAGCAGCATGTTCCTGTCAAAGTGCCGAGCCACGTGAGAGAGGCCAAACTCAAACCAGGCGAAGAGCGGCGGGTAGTCCAGAGTCCATGCAGACGTGTTCTGGAGAAAGACAACACAGCGCTGACTCTACATCATCATTAGTTCACCACTTTAAAAGAAGCAAAAGCAAAGTGCGTTATCGTTCTGACCTCATAGTACCACCTGGAAACGGGCAGACTGTGTGTGATCGCAAGCCAGTTCCTGTGAACCTCAAAGTCTGTGGAATGACTGAAAAGATAAACACACAGCAGGTTTCTTTCTTGACTGTTTTGGGGTATTTTTTTTATTATTATTTGCGACTGTTCTATGAGCCAGTGGCGGCACTAGCAGCAGGTGGCGCCACCGCGGGTACCACAACAGTACTGTTAAAAAAAATTTACCTGAAACCAAACTCCATACAAAAAACTGTCATTTTAACACAGACTCACATTAATTAGTATAAATACAAGTTTTGTTCAAAGAACATTTTTCAGGTTGTTCTCTGGTGCTTTTATCAGCAAACAAATCCAAGGAGTCCAAACATTTTAGGTAAATAAAAGAAATTATCCACAGTTAATACTATTAAAATGTTCACAGGCTTTACACCGCGTGTGTGCTAAAGAGACACACTTGAAAAGCTTAAATTAGGAGAATTTTCTGTGAGGTTTGGCTTAAATTGTTGATCCTACATATATCAAAAAAAAGTCACACTGATAATTAAAGAGAATAAATAAATAAAAAAAAGTTTGACTTTGGTTGGTAATAAAAACGGTTTAAAAAATATTCTGTACACAAAATGAGAACAGAAAACTCGAACTGACAACCACAAAGTTGTGGTTTTAAGAGGTTATGTGTGTGTATGTATGTATGTGGACATGTATATATGTATATACAGTATGTATATGTTTGTTTGTATATGTATTTATTTATATTTATACACATGTATGTATATATATATATATTTATACACATGTATGTATGTATATATATATATATTTATACACATGTATGTATATATATATATTTATACACATGTATGTACATATATTTATACACATGTATGTTTATATGTATATATATATATATATATATATATATATCTCAATAACGCACCAAATCGTTGTTTGCCAACCACCATAAAACCTCAGAAGAGAAGAAGACGACGAACTGACAACCGGCGCCATCTTGAGGCTGTTCGGTGTCACGACCCGGGAGATTATAACACGTCAGGTTAACGTAACAACAACCATGCGACACACGTGGTAAGATCTGCACGAACTCGACATCACAAAAAGCCTATAAATGTGAATAATTCGGCTGAAGAAAATGTTATGTAGCCTGTAGTTGTTAGCCGCGCGCTAACAGGCTAAACTACCATCTGTGAACGAGCACGCGAACGAATATGAATTAATATTTTTAATATACGAATATGAAAACGCGTCACATTATAATTCACATTAATGACGCTGTGTTTCACTCACTATGCGTTAATGAAGAGACATTTGAGCAGAGAAACTCCCACAGCTAACGCCGGAAACCAGCCGCCTGTGTCAGGAGCCGCCATGACACCGCTGTTGTTGTTGTGCTTTTTTCTTCTTTTCTGAGGTTTTATGGCGGTTGGCAAACAACGATTTGGTGCATTACCGCCACCATCTGGTATGGAGTGTGGTTCGAAATGTTAATCCAAATGAACTATTACTGAAAAGTGAAAAATAAATAAATAAAAAAGAAAAATAATAATATATATATATATATATATATATATATATTATATATTATATATATATATATATATATTATTATATATATATATATAATAATATATAATATATATATATTATTATATATATATAATAATATATATAATATATATAGGCTGTTGGTGTTTTGTAGTGTGTATATATGACACCAGAACAAATTCCTTGTATGTGTAAATCATACTTGGCAATAAAGCTCTTCTGATTCTGATATCTGTGTGTATATATACATATACATATATATATATATATATATATATATATATATATATAATTATATCCATATCTATATATATATAGGCAATGAATAATATCAGTTTATCTATATAAAGAGCTTCTTCTTTGTCTTTCTTCTCAGCGTGGCCCGTCCCTGATGCTTGGGATTGATTCATTTTGTTGTCTACGTTCCTTATTTTATGTCCCTGTACTCTTTTAGCTGCTTCTGTATAGCTTATGTTGTTTGTTGCTTTTACATTTCCTGATTCCACACCCCCCATATCTCTGACATCTGTAACATCCAAGTGGGGGAGGAATATAGAGTCTGACCGGAAAACTCATGCAGGAAGTGTGGAATCCTGCCTATCTCAGCTCCATTAATGCTCCGTTTGAGTTTTTCTAAGTCATTGTCAACAGGAATGCCCGTTGTAACTCCCCGTGACACCCGGTTCTCTCCGAGTACCCTTCTTTCACATATCCTTTTTTATATCCCTGCAAATATTTTCGATATCTAATGCTTTATTTTTTTTGCTCTTCTGTCACTAAATCTCTGTTGTTCACATACATCCTGTCGTCTGTCCTTGTGTGTCTCGTGTGTCTTGCACGTCCACAGCTCTGCTCATTTCTATATTCACTCTGTGTTCTTGATACACTCGAAGCATCGGGGTTTCTTTTACATTTTTTAAAAAAATATTACGACAAAGCAGGTTTTAGTTATTTATTCATCGCTCATTAGCATTTATAGTTCTATATTTGTGTACAAGTCTCACATATTTGTCATTTTTATCTTATTAATCACTCAATATAAAAGCCAAATACACACAAATACACTCTCTGCAGGACCATAAACATTGATATTCAACTTCTAAGGGTTATGTGAACAACTTTAAATAAAATTCCACCGAATTCAATACATTTTATATTATTGATAATAGAATTGGTGACATTTTCATGCAAAATAAAGAGAAAATAAAAATCTGATGAGGCAGAAAAAATCATGCTGTGCACAGGTGCCTCTAGGGGGAGATGAAGCACCAGCAAGCCCCTCCTCAGCGCCGCCGAAGAAAAGTGGACTCCTCCTGGCTGAGTGCGGTCCGCGCCCTTCCCCCTCGATAAATTGAATTGGAACCATCCACTTCCGGTTTGCCACTCGGATCTTCCACGCGCGCGGAGCCGGCAGGAGGAGACGCTCAGGCGGACAAGGAGCAGCGGGACAAACGTCTGGTAAGGATAAAAATGATCCACACCTGCTGTTAACATCCGACCTGAGTGATCCGATCACAGGTGTTCAGATTACACCTGCTAATGCTAATGTGACGTCACTGCTCCACAGCAAACACACGATCGCCGTCTAACCATGTACGTGTGGTCAATGCGATAGTATGTCGTCAAAACGTTAAATTAGAAACTGTCCACGTATGTCATCAAAAAACTTAAAGAATGTCCTTAACAAAAAATGTCAACGGACCATTAAAACTGTTCAGAATGAGTATCTAGTCTGGCCAGTAGCAGGTTAGCTGCTGCTAATGTGACGTCACTGCTCCGCATGTAAACACACGATCACCGTCTAACCATGTACGTGTGTGTTTTCAAAAAAGTGACTTAGTGTCAAATATGTCATTATATAGTATGACGTCATACTGTCAGCAACTGTCCAAAATGTCCTCGTATAATATGTCAACAAACAGTTAAAATATGAACTGTCTAAAATACTTTTAGACAGTTCATATTTCAACTGTTTGTTACTAGGACACTTTTAGTAAAAGGGTCGTAATAAAATATTTATTATTTAGTAAACTGTCAAAAATGTCCAAATATAGTACGTCAACAAGAAATGTCACACTACTGAATGAGTATCTACTCTGGCCACTAGGGGGCAGGTTAAGTAAAAAAAGTGTTCAGGAGCAGTGGTTTAGTAGAATTTCAAAATAAAATTGTCCGTGTTGATATGGATCAACATATAGTTGACAATAAAAAGGTTTTCCTGTGTTTTCCTCACATTTCTTCACTCATTTACTGCAGTGAGCACATTTGAACACTTTAAAGTGGACACTGCTTTGTCTCATCATGTCCTCTGACTGAAGACCTGGAAACAGCTGCCATTAAAGGCACAGTTCATGTGTTTGCAAGTGATTCCATTCACAGTCGTCACTAAATACATCAGAATCCTCTGTTAAATATTGAGATTTTACAAATGTTTTCAGGATTTTTAAAGTCTTTGTAACTGATCTACAGCTTTGTTTGGAGCAGGGCTGAGCTGCCGGACCAGGAGCCAGGACCAGGACCAGGACCAGGAGCCAGGACCAGGACCAGGACCAGGAGGAGGACGAGGAGCAGCGGGGACAGGTGTGTGGTAGCTGCTGCTTAAAAATGATCCGCACATTTCTTAGATGTTCTGTTGACGCTCTGTTCACACCTGCTGTTAACATCCGACCTGAGGGATCCGATCACAGGTGTTCAGATTACACCTGCTAATGCTAACGCTAATGTGGCGTCACTGCTCCACATGTAAACACACACACCTTTCATTTCATTTCATTTCACGACTGCAGAGGTCATTTATGGAGGACGAAACCTGACTTGAAATAACCTGAAATAAATACAGAAATGAATAAATAAATAAATGCATAAATAAATGTTTAAATAAATACAGAAATAAATAAATAAATGTATAAATAAATGCACGAATAAATAAATAAAAGAATAAACAAATGCCTTACATTTATTTCTACATTTCTGTTCACTTACATTTTTTTATTTATTTATTGCTGTGTCCATATGTTAATGAGGTAGGAGGTCCTAACCTCAGTCAACAGCATGATTGGTTACAGGAGTGTGCTCGATTTGGGTCGACGACTTCTGCTTTACTAGCGGCGCTGAGTCTTGTACAGGAATGTTGTTGGCTACCAGCTCGCCCAGCACTGGTGCTTTGGGAGGGGGAGGAGATCCCGGCAGTAACTGCAGAGTGATACGTGCTTTCACGTGAGAGTCTCCAAAAACCACAAAAGTCTCCAATAACACCAGAGAAACTCACTAGATTTGTTGCTCGTCGCACAACAGAGTTGGCAACACTGTGAAGGTCTGCAGTGACCTCCCAGTCGAGGACATTACGCTAACTGGAGCTTAGCGTAAGGCTTTGGATTGGGAATCGTTTGTGTTTGTCTGGGTCTCCGATTTGACCAAACATGCTGTTGACGGAGGTTAGGACCTCCTACCTCATTAACATATGGACACAGCAATAAATCAATGTAAGTGAACAGAAATGTAGAAATGAATGTAAAACATTTATTTATTCTTTTATTTATTTATTTATACATTTATTTATTATTCATTCATTTATTTATTTATTTATTCCTGTATTTATACATTTATTTATGTATTTATTTATACATAAGTCAGGTTTCATCCTCTATAGTCATTAAGTCTCTTCTCTAGTCAAAATAACACACTATGTTTCATACTTATATCGCAGCACATGTGGATGTAGTCATTTGTCATTATCGGCACATCTCACCGTGTTTGCTCATATCCCATAATACTTTTCAAAGCGAATATCTGCCCATAACGGTAATATCTTGCAGCCCGACACATTTCCATGTCAGGTGTAAACTAACAACAAACTATTGTTTTTTTTTTAAAGAATTAAATCAAGCTTTGTGATTTTCCAGCTTCTTAAATGTCGACATTTTCTGTTTTCTTTGCTCCATAAAAACAAAGAAATCAATCAAACTCAATAATTGTTGCTTTGTGGACAAAAACAACATGTTTGACAACATCATCATTTCCACCTTTAAAAAACACTCATCAACATTTTAGCACATCACTCTTTCACCTGTGATTTCATCCCCTCACACGGACGTTAACAGCACTTGTCAACAGAGCCTCTGTTTAATGTGTTCACATCATTTTTACATTGTTAACAAGTGAAAACTGTGGACGAGTCAAAGTGACAACATTCAATTAATAAATACACCATTAAATGACTCACATGTGTCTCACATTCATTCATTCACATTGGAATTAAATACAGAAATGTCTCATTGTTAAATATGTCATTCATTCATTCAAATACTCAATTCATGTAATGTGAAAACAGCAACATATAGAATGACTTGACTATTGAATGAATGATGTCATGGTCCTGTGTTGCATCATCAATTGATTTGACGCTGATTTTGACAGAAAAAATCAATTCATCATGCAACACACGACCATGACATCATTCATTATATAGTCAAGTCATTCTATATGTTGTTTTTACATCAAATGAATTTGGTATTTGAATGAATGAATGACACATTTAATAATGAGACATGTGTGTATTTAATTCCAATGTGAATGAATGAATGTGAGACACATGTGAGTCATTATTTAATGGTGTATTTATTGATTGAATGTTGTCACTTTGACTCGTCCACAGTTTTCACTTGTTCACAATGTGAAAATGATGTGAACACATTAATCACACAGAAGTCTCATTCATGTGCTCATCATTTTTAAGCAGCAGTTACTGGACACCTGGACCCAACTGTGTGGTCAACAGTCCAGGGAGTGAACCCCTATCATTTTTTTGTCTTTTTATGGCATTTTTAGGGATTTTTTTTGGGCCAAAAATGTGAAATAAAATGTTATAATCCCCTGCTGTCATCTGTGCGGGGGGCCGGGGGAGCACAGCCCAGCCCCGGCCCCAGTTTGGCCCCGGCGCCGGGGCCAAGTGTTCGGAGCATGCTGGATTTGAACCAGCCACAGCCGGACTGGCACAACCTCCTCGCGGTTGCGAACCAACCCACCACGCCACGAACCCTTTGGAGGTTTGGGACGGAGCTCCGGGCGTTTTTGAGTCTTCACTTTGGCTGTGGAACCTTAAACCTTGACGTATAAAGGAATTGAACCCTCAACGTCAAGACTGAAAGGTTGCTCTCTAACCAGCTGAGCCAACTGTCCAGACTCTTCCTCAGGTTTTGTCACACCTATTCAGTCTCTGTGTAGAATATTGGGCTTAAAAAGTTGCTTCATCTAAGATTTGAACCTCTGACCCCAGGAACTCTAGTCTTTGTCTGAACCACGTGAGCTATTTGTCCTCACACACTTCTTCTTCAACGTTGTACGACTTTCAACAACAGATGAGCACAAACATGACTTCAGCGAGACCTCAGACTGATGAAGTATTTAAGGATACATGTCCTCCATAATGGGCCAAACACTTGGTGTAGTGGTTAGTGCTCTTGCCTTTGAAACAAGAAGACCTGGGTTCGGGACCCAATTGGCACAAATATCTTTGTGGAGTTTTTCATGTTCTCGCCGTGTGTGTGTGGCTTTTCTCCAGGTTCTCTGGCTTCCTCCCACAGGCCATCAATCATCTACCACTTTGTCCTCCACTGGAGGGTCACGGGGGCTGCTGTGCCAAGCTCAGCTGTCATCGGTTGATAGGGGGGGTTCACCCTGGACTGTTCGCCAGCCCATTCAAAACATGCAACACAGTGATGAGGTAAATTTCCATTCACTTCAGGTAAGATTCGAACCCCTGACCATATGAACGCCAGTCCTTGTCTGAACCATGTGAGCTAGTTGTCCTTGATTGGTTTTTCAGCCAATTTGGAAGTCTTTCAATTATAGAACTCATGACTCCAAAAAACGTCAGACTGATGAAGTATTTAACGATACATGTCCTCTGTAATGGGCCAAACAGTTGGTGTAGTGGATAGTGCTCTTGCCTTTGAAACAAGAAGACCTGGGTTTGAGACCCAGTTGGAACAAGGATCTTTGTGGAGTTTTTCATGTTCTCCCCGTGTGTGCTTGGCTTTTCCCCAGGTTCTCTGACTTCCTCCCACAGTCCATCAATCATCTACCACTTTGTCCTCCATCGGAGGGTGGAGGGGGCTGCTGTGCCAAGCTCAGCTATCATAGGGTGATTCACCCTGGACTGTTCGCCAGTTCATTCAAAACAGGCAATACATTGATGAAGTAAATTTCCACTTAAACAGTCACTTCATGTAAGATTCGAACCCCTCACCATAGGAACGACAGTCCATGTCTGGACCATGTGTGCTATTTGTCTTGGTTTGCTTTTTTTGCACAATTTGGAAGTCTTTCAATAATAGAACCCATGACTGCAAAAAAAACTTCAGACTGATGAAACATTTAGGAACGTCTGTCCCCGAAAATGGGAGACATGGTTGGTGTAGTGGTTAGTGCTCTTGACTTTGCAGTGAGAGAGTCTGGGTTCAAGACCCATTTGGAACATGAATCTTTGTGCATGGAGTTTTTCATGTTCTCCCTGTGTGTAGCTTTTCTTCCAGTTGTCTGGCTTCCTCCGACAGTCCAAGAACATGCAATATTGGGATTAGGTTAATTAGTCACTCTAAATTGACCAGCTGAGGCCTGTGAAGTCATGGGTAATCTACTGTTGAAACACTTGTAAAGGTGTGAGAGTGAATGTGTTGAAAGGTTCATTGACTCTAAATCTCCATGCACAAAGATTATTGTTCTAAGTGGGACTTGAACCCGGATCCTCTCGCTGCAAAGGTAAGAGAAGTAACCACTACACCAACCATGTCGCCCATTTTCGTGGACAGACGTTCCTAAATATTTCATCAGTCTGAAGTTTTTTTTGGAGTCATGAGTTCTATTATTGAAAGACTTCCAAATTGTGTGAAAAAGCAAACAGACAAATAGCTCATATGGTTCAGACGTGGACTAGTGTTCCTATGGTCAGGGGTTCGAATCTTACATGAAGTGAATGTTTAGGTGGAAATCTAACTGATTACTGTGTTGCATGTTTTGAATGGACTGGCGAACAGTCCAGGATGAACCCCGCCTATCACCCTATGACAGCTGAGCTTGGCACAGGACCCCCGCAACCCTCCAGTGGAGGACAAAGTGGTAGATGATTGATGGACTGTGGGAGGAAGCCAGAGAACCTGGGGAAAAGCCACGCACACACAGGGAGAACATGAAAAACTCCAGAAAGATCCTTGTTCCAACTGGGTCTCGAACCCAGGTCTTCTTGTTTCAAAGGCAAGAGCACTAACCACTACACCAAGTGTTTGGCCCATTATGGAGGACATGTATCCTTAAATACTTCATCAGTCTGAGGTTTTTTTTTAAGTCATGGTTGTGCTCATCTGTTGTTGAAAGTCGTCCAACGTTGAAGAAGAAGTGTGTGAGGACAAATAGCTCACGTGGTTCAGACAAAGACTGGAGTTCCTGGGGTCAGAGGTTCAAATCTTAGATGAAGCAACTTTTTAAGCCCAATATTCTACACAGAGACTGAATAGGTGTGACAAAACCTGAGGAAGAGTCTGGACAGTTGGCTCAGCTGGTTAGAGAGCAGCCTTTCAGTCCTGACGTTGACGGTTCAATTCCTTTATACGTCAAGGTTTAAGGTTCCACAGCCAAAGTGAAGACTCAAAAACGCCCGGAGCTCCGTCCCAAACCTCCAAAGGGTTCGTGGCGTGGTGGGTTGGTTCGCAACCGCGAGGAGGTTGTGCCAGTCCGGCTGTGGCTGGTTCAAATCCAGCATGCTCCGAACACTTGGCCCCGGCGCCGGGGCCAAACTGGGGCCGGGGCTGGGCTGTGCTCCCCCGGCCCCCCGCACAGATGACAGCAGGGGGTTATAACATTTTATTTCACATTTTTGGCCCAAAAAAAATCCCTAAAAATGCCATAAAAAGACAAAAAAATGATAGGGGTTCACTCCCTGGACTGTTGACCACACAGTTGGGTCCAGGTGTCCAGTAACTGCTGCTTAAAAATGATGAGCACATGAATGAGACTTCTGTGTGATTAATGTGTTCACATCATTTTCACATTGTGAACAAGTGAAAACTGTGGACGAGTCAAAGTGACAACATTCAATCAATAAATACACCATTAAATAATGACTCACATGTGTCTCACATTCATTCATTCACATTGGAATTAAATACACACATGTCTCATTATTAAATGTGTCATTCATTCATTCAAATACCAAATTCATTTGATGTAAAAACAACATATAGAATGACTTGACTATATAATGAATGATGTCATGGTCGTGTGTTGCATGATGAATTGATTTTTTCTGTCAAAATCAGCGTCAAATCAATTGATGATGCAACACAGGACCATGACATCACTCATTCAATAGTCAAGTCATTCTATATGTTGCTGTTTTCACATTACATGAATTGAGTATTTGAATGAATGAATGACATATTTAACAATGAGACATTTCTGTATTTAATTCCAATGTGAATGAATGAATGTGAGACACATGTGAGTCTTTATTTAATGGTGTATTTATTGATTGAATGTTGTCACTGACTCGTCCACAGTTTTCACTTGTTAACAATGTAAAAATGATGTGAACACATTAAACAGAGGCTCTGTTGACAAGTGCTGTTAACGTCCGTGTGAGGGGATGAAATCACAGGTGAAAGAGTGATGGTTTGCTCCAGAAAATGTACTGAACACAAGTGTAAATGCGACGAGGCTCAGATGCGTCTCCAGTGTCTGACGTGAAACTGCGTCGATACAATAGTGTGACTTTACGTGCAGCTACTGTTGTTGTGGTTGCTACGGTTACACACAGGATGTGACGCTGTTTGAGAGAATTATTAGCAGAAAAACTAATACAGTGAAATATGGCGTTTTCTTTTTTTGTGTGTATTTTTTTTTAACGGATGTTACAAATAAACGTCATTAAAAATAAATAAATGAACATTTCAGTCCACTAGATGGTGCCAAGTGCTCACTTTCACGAGCGCTGTTGTCTCAGTTTATTGCAAATATCACGATAAATTGCATCATGGTGTCTCTGATGATTATTTTTAAAAATATAAACCAAGTAGAAATGCAAGGATTACTGCATAATTAAACCATTACTAAAGGAATTGTCAAATACTTTAATAATCGATTAAGTGTTTTTTGTTTTATTACAAATGTTGAACATTTTCCGGTTTCTTTGTTCCTTTGAATAAAGAAAGAGAAATGAAAGGTGTGTGTGTTTACATGTGGAGCAGTGACGTCACATTAGCGTTAGCATTAGCAGGTGTAATCTGAACACCTGTGATCGGATCCCTCAGGTCGGATGTTAACAGCAGGTGTGAACAGAGCGTCAACAGAACATCTAAGAAATGTGCGGATCATTTTTAAGCAGCAGCTACCACACACCTGTCCCCGCTGCTCCTCGTCCTCCTCCAGCTCCTCCTGGTCCTGGTCCTGGTCCTGGCTCCTGGCTCCTGGTCCTGCTCCAAACAAAGTTGTAGATCAGTTACAAAGACTTTAAAAATCCTGAAAACATTTGAGGATTCTGATGTATTTAGTGACGACTGTGAATGGAATGACTTGAAAACACATGAACTGTGCCTTTAACGGCAGCTGTTTGCAGGTCTTCAGTCAGAGGACATGATGAGACAAAGCAGTGTCCACTTTAAAGTGTTCAAATGTGCTCACTGCAGTAAATGAGTGAAGAAATGTGAGGAAAACACAGGAAAACCTTTTTATTGTCAACTATATGTTGATCCATATCAACACAGACACTTTTATTTTGAAATTCTACTAAACTACTGCTCCTCAACAGTTTTTTTACTTAACCTGCCCCCTACTGGCCAGACTAGATACTCATTTTAAACAGTTTTAATGGTATAGTGACATATATTTTTGTTGACGTACTATATTTGGACATTGTTTGACATGTTTGACAGTTTATAATTGGACAGTTTACTAAATAATAAACATGTTTTTATGACGACATACTATACTAGGACACTTTTAGACAGTTCATATTTGGACAGTTTTTGACAGTATGACGTCATACTATATAATTATATACACTAAGTCAGTGTTTTGAAAACACACACGTACATGGTTAGATGGTGATCGTGTGTTTACATGTGGAGCAGTGACGTCACATTAGCAGGTGTAACCTGAACAGCAGGTGTGAACAGAGCGTCAACAGAGAATCTAAGAAATGTGTGGATCATTTTAAACAGCAGTTACCACGTTTGTTACCACGTTTGTTACCACGTTTGTTACCACGTTTGTTACCACGTTTGTTCACATGTTTGTCCACATGTTTGTCCACATGGTTGTCCACATGGTTGTTCCCGCTGCTCCTCGTTCTCTCGCTGTTTCTGTCTCTGCGCAGAAGAAGCTCCGCCTCGGACAAAGGAAGTGGAACATTCCAAATAGATCGACACAGAGGGGTGGAGTGGAATGTACCAAGTCACGGAAAGTACACAAAGGCTTTTAAATCAGTGTGTGTTTGTGCAGGAGCAGCTCCACCTGTAATTAAACAACGTTCATGTCCTCGCTGGACAAATAAAAGAACAATGGCAGCTGAAATTGTTGTTATTTAATAACATTTTTGCTTAAACAGAAAAAAAACACCTGTAGGAAATGCTGCCACCTGCTGGACTGGAGGTGTTTCCCCCCTCATCTTATAAAAGCTGCCTAAATGATCCAGTTTTAGCTCTTTGTCTTAAAAAGATCAAGAATAAATGTTGTGACAGTAAATGGATGTTTTTCCTTGTTGTGTCTTGTAGGACACTTTGGACGTTTTGTGTCAAATACACACTCAATCCACCCAACATAAATGAGATATATAATAATGTTATGCATTGTTATATTCTACTTTCATTCAGGTGATTTTTTTTCACCTATATCTGACCTAATTATTGATGTCAAATACTGAATAATGTTTTAACCCTTTAAATACCACGTTTTTATCATGTTGCCATGTTTAGATTAAAAAATGAATATATGAATAGTAGCATGAGACGTATTTATATGTCTTTGAATGACTCAGCACAAACTGAATCTGTTCTCACAGAGCTGCAGAACAACACGCCAATCTTTCTTATTTTGGCCTGAAGTTTTAACGTTGTATGAACTTCAGTCGTTTGTCAGATTTGAACTCACAACTTTGTCCTGTTGATCTCACACTGAATTTCCTGGTGTTCTTATGGTTCTCATGAGCGTCATCACTCTGATGTGAGTTTGTTATCTGGTTATTTTGTGTCGACAGGAAATGTTTTAGATCTTTGAGTTCAGCAAAAATAAAAGTGTTTGTATTTTTGTTCAGTGTATTTCTCTCATGTGGGACTAGTTTTCCCTTCCAAGTGGATTGAAATTCTACCACTAGATGGCGTCGTTAATCAACCCAGTCCACACAACTGATAATAATAATAACACAGTGATGAAAGGAACTTTTTTCTTGCATTTTTGAGGCACTAAATGCGAGTGGAAACGGACAAAAATCGGCACAAAAGTTAGAACTGTCGATAATGTTTCATATAAAATAACGGGAATACGTAAAAGTGGTGGAAAATGGCTCAGGAGCTGTAAACCAGGGTTTCCCAGTCCTGGTCCTGGGCATGTTGTAATCACGTGACCATGTGAATCACATGACAGCTTACCATGTGATTCACATGGTCACTCAGCTCTGCTGAAGCCTGTTAACGAGCCCTTTATTTGAATCAGAGGTGAGACACGTGGTGAGGTGAGACACATGATGAGGTTAGACACGTGATGAGGTGAGGCACATGATGAGGTGAGACACATGGTGAGGTGAGACACGTGGTGAGGTGAGACACATGATGAGGTGAGACACATGGTAAAAATATACATATAACAGGTTAGCCTTTCTCTTCGTTCGTAGTTGCTGTTATTTCACCTTCAATTAAAACTGGATATCCATTCATTCTTTTGATTATTTTCCAGCTTTGATCAATTCTTGTTACAAAATGATCTCCAAAGTTCTTTCATTGCATTTTTTATGGTTCTTCTCACAGTCGCTTGCATCCTTTTATTTATGTTTATTATTTATTATCTTTATCTTTACTGTCTTTGCTGACTCTTATCTTATCACTGATATTTACATGTTTATGAGTCATAATTATAGTAATGTAGTTTTTTTCCTCCCTCTCATGTTTAAAGACACAAAGAAATACAGACGTCAACACATTAAGTGAGAAACATATATATGTAAATATGTAAAAACGTATATTCTTATATGAAAATTAACTAAAATAGGCAAATAAAAACTTTTAAAAACGTTTTGAATCAAATATTATTTCTAATATTCACACAAAAAAATATTTTCACAGAATATCAAAGTGTGTGAGTCACTTTATCTTGTTCCGCTGGGGGCACTGTTTTTCTCACAGTGACGGTGAGAATTCCGAAGCTCCCTGAAGGCGTCCCGAGCTTCCGCTGTTACGTCACACAGTTTCCGGTCAGACGCTTCTCCAGGATCAGCCGATTGTTTTCAACTTTAACTGTTTTGTGTTGAAACTTTTGAACACGCGCAGCTTCCGGCATGCAGGCGCTGCGACGGTTCAATCTGCGGCCGCTGCGAAACTGGAGAGGTGAGTACGACTTCCGGTTCCGGGTTTTTGATTCTGAGGAGGAAAAAAAAAGTTTAAAAACACACACACACACAGGCAGGCAGACAGACACACACACTGACAGACAGACAGACAGACATACAGAGAGAGACAGACACCCACACAACCGTTCTCAATCTTTATTTCTTCCTCTTTGTGTGCATGTGTGTGCGTGTGTCAGATTATCATGTGACAGCACCAGTGTTGACCTTTGACCTGAGGAAAGTGGAGCTGATGCCTCTGGATCAGAGGAAACTGACCTTTGACTCTCAGGCCATGGTGACAGAGCTGCGGCAGAGCGGTGAGGACACACGCACACACAGAAAAGTAACCTTTAACCCTCAGCTGTGGCAGAGCGGTGAGGGCTTTGGTGCCTTTGGTGTGGGAGAGTGAGTGATGTTTTGTCCTCAGGTTTTGACGAGCGTCAGTCCGACCTCATCGTCTCAGCTCTGGTGACGCTGACCACGTCCAACATGGACATCGTGTACAAAGACATGGTGACCAAAGCTCACCAGGAGATCACCGTGCAGCAGATCTTGGCTCACCTGGACTCCATCAGGAAGGACATGGTGATCCTGGAGAAGAGCGAGTTCGCCAGCCTCCGCTCAGAGAACACGGTAACGCAGCTGCGCTGTGTCGCTATGGAAACCAAACACGACGACAGTGACCAAGCTGCGTTTAAGTGACTGAATTCATGTTCAGAATTTTCAGTGTTTAACGTTGTTTTTTTTCCTACAGACGATGAAGCAAGAGCTGGAGCAGCTGAGGACTCGACTGAAGGTGACACAGTTTGCTTAAGTCTGTTTTTTATCTGGTTTAAGTCTGGTTCAAGCCTAGTTAATCTTGGTTTTGAGTCCTTGCTGTTTTTGTTTTTTCAGGAGGAGAATCAGAAAGTACGAGCGGAAACTAAACTAGACCTCAACTTAGAGAACAGCAGGGTCTCTGACATGGTGAGTCAGTGAACGCATCACAACTGAGTCAGTGAACGCATCACAATTGAGTCAGTGAACGCAACATCACCACTGAGTCAGTGAACGCATCATCACTGAGTCAGTGAACGCATCATCACCACTGAGTCAGTAAATGCATCATCACCACTGAGTCAGTAAACACATCATCACCACTGAGTCAGTGAACGGATCATCACCACTGAGTCAGTAAACGCATCATCACCACTGAGTCAGTAAACGCATCATCGCCACTGAGTCAGTAAACACATCATCACCACTGAGACAGTGAACGCATCATCCCTGAGTCAGTGAACTCATCATCACCACTGAGTCAGTGAACACATCGTCACCACTGAGTCAGTGAACGCATCGTCACCACTGAGTCAGTGAACGCATCATCACCACTGAGTCAGTAAACGCATTATCACCACTGAGTCAGTGAACGCATCATCACTGAGTCAGTGAACGCATCATCACCACTGATTCACTAAATGCATCATCACCACTGAGTCAGTAAACACATCATCACCACTGAGTCAGTGAATGCATCATCACTGAGTCAGTGAACTCATCATCACCACTGAGTCAGTAAACGCATCATCACCACTGAGTCAGTGAACACATCGTCACCACTGAGTCAGTGAACGCATCATCACCTCTGAGTCAGTAAATGCATCATCACCACTGAGTCAGTGAACACATCGTCACCACTGAGTCAGTAAATGCATCATCACCACTAAGTCAGTGAACACATCGTCACCACTGAGTCAGTGAACGCATCATCACCACTGAGTCAGTAAACACATCATCACCACTGAGTCAGTAAATGCATCATCACCACTAAGTCAGTGAACACATCGTCACCACTGAGTCAGTGAGCACATCATCACCACTGAGTCAGTAAACACATCATCTCCACTGAGTCAGTGAACGCATCATCACTGAGTCAGTGAGGTCATCATCACCGCTGAGTCACTAAATGCATCATCACCTCTGAGTCAGTAAACACATCATCACCACAGAGTCAGTAAACGCATCATCACCACTGAGTCAGTAAATGCATCATCACCACTGAGTCAGTGAACGCATCATCACCTCTGAGTCAGTGAACACATCATCACTGAGTTAGTGAACGCATCACTGAGTCATGAACACATCATCATGACTGAGTCAGTGAACGCATCATCACCTCTGAGTCAGTAAACACATCATCACCACTGAGTCAGTGAAAACATCATCACTGAGTTAGTGAACGCATCACTGAGTCATGAACACATCATCATGACTGAGTCAGTGAACACATCATCACTAAGTCAGTGAACGCATCATCATCATCATCACTGAGTCAGTGAACGCATCATCATCATCATCACTAAGTCAGTGAACGCATCATCATCATCATCACTGAGTCAGTGAACGTATCATCACTCATTGTGTTTTTCTCTCAGTTCAATGAACAAAAGAAGAGGCTGATGGAGGCCATGACAGAGTTTCGTCAAAAGGTAAAGACTCTGAAGATACTGCAGTAATATTACAGTATAAAAACGTACTGTGCCGTGTTGACGATGTTCCTCCTCGCTCAGAAAGTCGACCTGAAAAACGATAACATGGAGATCAACAAAAAGATCGACCTGCAGGTGGCGTCGCTCAAAACTCTGCTGGAGTCTCTGAAGCTGGAGATGATCACCTACCTGGCAGGTAACTCTGCCCCCTGACTCCACCCCTATAGTCACCAAACCCCTCCCCCTCCACAGTGACTCAAACTAAAAGGTTTTCTGTGATGTTTCTGCTCAGGGACCATGTTCTCCTGCCTCGCCATCACACTCTTGGTTTACAGACTGTGGAAATGAAGGACCAGGAGTCACCCTCCAAGTACTCCATTAAATCATCATTAAAGTTATATTTGTTAAAGTAACAGCAGTAAAAGTATTTCAGTCTTTTATCACAAACGTTGACTAAAGCTTTACTTTAAGTACATTTACACAAACTGTATTTTTAAAGCTGCTTCCAGACCTGGTTTAATCGGAGTTGAGTGCAATATAAACCTTGATTAGATATAGTTTTTGTCATGGTTTTGAACCTCAGACTAATGCAACACCTTTGTGAACCTGTGTGTTGTAAATGTTTTTTGTTGGAATAAATGTTTATTTAAATTTGGTAATATTTTGTCATGTTGCTTGTTTTGTGCAAACATTTACATTTCAAGTCTGCCCTTCCAATAAATACATTTAATAATTAACTCAATGAAGTGTAAAATTCTCAGAAACTGACAAAAACCTAGATTGTTTAACAGAAGCTTTTATTTTGAAA
The DNA here is from genome assembly GCF_958295425.1 of Solea solea. Taxonomy (NCBI): domain Eukaryota; kingdom Metazoa; phylum Chordata; class Actinopteri; order Pleuronectiformes; family Soleidae; genus Solea; species Solea solea. Next base: position 592,402 of record NC_081137.1, read on the forward strand.
GGAAATCATCGTCCACACAAACACGTTTCAGACTTTTATTTATTGAAAATGAGGGACGAAGAAAAAACCCTCACCAAAAAAACAAAAACAAAAGAATCAGCATCTTCAGTGTGAACCAATCCTGATGAGTGGGCGGAGTCAGTCTTCAATGGCAACGATGCTTACCTTTTTTTTTTTTTTTTTTTTTAAACGCCGCCCGGCGCAGACGCTCGTTCACATGTAAAACACCTGAAACTACGAGATGAAGGGAAACAAAGCGACGCTCGTTCAGACACCGTCACAACAACAGATTCCAAAAATACTTTTTAATTTATAAATTAAATCATTTCAACAAATCATTGTATGATCAGTTCACACAGAGAGGAGACGACCTGAAATGGTCGCGTAAGAATCCAAATACAAAAATGTATTGAGCAGTTATGTCGCTGCAAGCTCCGCCCCCCTTCTGCCCTGCCCCAGAACGCTAAAACAGCGTTGATGGCGGATTATTAGCAGCAGCAGCGCGGGCGCCGTTCATGATTTACTCTCCTCCGGTTTTACTTCTTCTGTGAAATCCTCGGGCTCTTTTTTCACATCACGGAGCTCGACGGCCTCGGGCACCACTTCCTGTTTGACTGAGACGGCGGCATTGGCGTTATCAGCAGCAGCGGCGGCGGCGACAGCGCAGGAAGTTTCCTCCTCGTCTTCCTCGGTCTTCACGAAGGAGCTGAGCGGATGATCGGTGAGCAGCTTGTTGGGCGACGGCGTCGCGTCGACATATGTCGTCTGAGGCGGAACGAAAACAACACGTCAATCAAACAACAACATCCTGTTATTGACGATCAATAAAGAAAGCGAGGCGACCGATGACTCACATTTTTATAATCTTCAAAACAGGCGGGATGGAAGTTCTGAGGAAACAAACAAAAACACATTAACGTCTGAGCGACTCTGAGCAGCAGAGGGCGCCGTCGCCCCGAGCAACAAGAGCTCAAACAATCAAATCTGCTGACTCAATTGTTAGCTTAGCCATTAGCTCCACCACTGATACCAACAGTAAAGAAGTCATTCTTATGTGTTATTTTTTTGTTGTGCATCTCGTGTCGCGGTGTTATTGTCCTGCTGTAGTCCGTTGGACAGTTTGTGTGTCGTTGCCATGGTTACCTTGTCGTCCACTCTCACAGCGTCCTTCAGAAACCAGTCCTCCTCTTCTTCCACCCAGTACGTCTCAAAGGGCTCCTGACAGATTTCACATGACTGCAGAAACGGAGAGAAAAAAAAAAATCAGCCAATCACAGACCTTCACCGCCTGCTGCCTCGGACTGGGTCAGCTGACTCACCTCTCCCACTTGGTCCTTGGTGGCTCTGACGATCTGGAACTCCTTCTCCTTGGCGGCCGCCTGGTTCTTCTGGACCTCCTCCTCGTTCACCTTCTCAAAGAAGTGACTCTTGGCTCGCTCCTCCAGGTCTGCGATCTCCTCGAACTCGATCCAGTCCTGACACACACACACACACACACAGACGGGATTATGCTAAGATAACAGCTGAGCCTGCAGATTTGTCCGTTATGTCATCTACGGTGAAGAATCAGGAAAAAGACCCGATGGTGCCTGATGGTGAAGTGGGACGCGCGAGAACAGCAGCTTTTTTGTGTCCAAAACCGAGATTACTCCTTTTAGACCTTTGATGTTAAGAAGTCTGAGTTTGCCATTTGAAGCTATTTCAAAGACATCGCAAGACAACCTTAACATTGGCTCCTCCCTCATGTGCACGTGTGTGTGTGTGTGTGCGCGCACGCTCACCCTCAGGCTGTAGTACCAGCGCCGGTGTGTGACCTTCTTGCTCGCCACCTTGCCCGCGTGGTTCTGTCTGAAGTGCCAGTCCAGGTGGTCGGCGTACATGTCAGTCTGCGCGACGGTGAACCTCATGCTGCACAGGCAGCACTGGTTCCCCGAGTACAGCTTCGTCACAACGGTCTCGTGGCGCCTGCAGGGGGCGGAGCCAAACAGTCATTAAACACAAAAATCAGAGAACCATCAGAACGGCAAATGGCGGCGGCGGTGTTTGTCCGTGACTCACTGTTTCAGGTCGTCCACAGTGAAGCTGGTGAGGTCCGGGATGTCGTCTTCCTCCTCCACCTCCTGCTCCTCCTCTTCCTCCTCCTCCACCGGCGCAGCTGCCGCAGCCACGACGGCAGGCGACTCTGGAAACAATCAGCACAGACTGAAATTAAACTCATGTTTGTTTGTCCACTTTCACAATTGGAACTCAAAAGTTGCGTTGACTTACCGGCCGGCACGGCCGGCACCACGTCAGGCTGCGAGGGTTTGATGATGCCGGTAGAGATGAGTTTGGTGAGCAGGTCGTTGACGTCGACCTGACCAAAGTGGTTCTCCGGAGGCAGCGCTGCACGACACAAACAACCAACATGAGGGACAAAGGTTACGGGCACATGTGACCCGACCTCGGGTGCGTCAAGTGAAAACTTACACTGTGGTGTGAAAGGCACGGCGCTCTGAGGCAGGAAAGGCTGGTTCATGTTGGACATCATGTTCACCTGAGGACAAGGACATCAAGTGTTTGATTAAAGGGGCATGAAAAGGATTAGCATCAAGAACTGAACCGGAAGCACCTGGACAAACAGGATTGCATGTGAAAGGTAAACAAACACCAGGCAGCGCATCGCGTTCTGACGACGACTAAACTGAACTGCAGCGGCCTCGACTCAACTGAAACTCATTCTTTAAGAACACGATAAAGAAACTGAAGTTCTTTGTATCGATCAGAAAATCGATAAGCAGAAGCATACGCAGTTTTAATGACGAGTATTAAAAGGTGCGTCGCTTACCGGCTGCTGTATGCCGACAGTGGAGGCAGCTGTGCTGAAGAAGGAGGCGGGCCCTGGCTGGCTGAATGGCGGCACCGGCTGCATGTTGAAGTTCCCTGGTTGCAGGTTTGGCTGTGCCGGGAACGCTATGGGCCCCGCGGGGAACGCAAGGCTCATGGACTCTGGGAACCGTTGGGGGGCCATGTTGAAGTTCTGCTGCGACACCGGGGGGTTTTCGTAAACAGACGATGCCATCTGCCTCATGGGAGGCTGCATGTTGTGTTGGGAAGAGAACCTGGGCGGCCCCTCAAAGTGTGGGTGGTTCTGATGGGATACATTGGGTATGTCGTAACGGGGTCCCGACTGTCCCGGAACATCAAAGCGACTCTGACCTTCAAACCTCATGGGGCCCAGTTGGTTTGGAGGGCCCTCGAAGCGCATGGGCCGCTGCTGCTGGAAGCCAATTGGTCCAGGAGCCATGTTGTTTTCAAAACGCCGTGGTTCAAAGTGCTGCATAGGGCCCTCAAAGTGACCAGGCCCTGGTCCCGGGCCCACAAACCTCACCTGGGGCTGTTGGCCCATGGGGCCGTCAAACCTCCCAGGACCCTGCGGGTGACCTTCAAATCTGCCCATAGAGTCTCCGCCTCTTATTGGACCATCAAACCTCTCTGGTATGTTGAGATGAGGGGGTCTGCCACCATCAAACCTGGCGGGCCCCTGGTGGGGAGGCCCATCAAACTGCACCGAGTCATCATACCAGCCGGGAGCGTGAGGTCTCGGAGGGCCCATAGGATCGAGCCCATCAAACCTCGAGGGAGGGTGACCTCCTTCGTGAGGTGGCGTGTGTGCTGGTGAGTTTGTGTGCTGTCGGACAGCAGACGGCGGGCCTATGCGGGCCGGCGCCTTGAGGATGGATTTTGGTGGAGGGAGGGCAACGTCAAGACTGAGAGGCACGTCATCGCTGTGCTCGCTGTTGGGGCTCTCAAAGCGTGGGACTGGGCTCATCTCAACCGAGTCTTTTTGGTGAAGAGGTGAGAGGCGTTCACGCTCAAACCTCGGGGCGGGGACGTCTGGAGCACCTGGGCTCGGGCAGTTCCTGTGGACCACAGTGCCAGATGGCAGGGGTCCCTCTGGTCTCCGAGGGTCAGGGTGCCTGGAGTCAACCGGGTACCTGCGTGGAGCATCGTACCCACTCTTCTGTTCCTCACGTTCGTCGTAGCGCTGGCGCTCAGTCAGCGGCGAGTTCCACTCTCTCTCACCTGGAAATGAAGACATACTCGTCCCATGATCTCTTTAGCTACATTCACACCACAACACAAAGCGATTCTGGATACTGCTCGCCTGGGGCTAACACTAACCAACAGCTTCAATCAACTGACATATCACTCATTTCTGATTTGAGGCAGACTTACTGGGCTCTCTGGGGTCAGCTCTTCTCCTGAAGCGAAGGTTCGGCAGAGATTTCAGGGTGGGGAACTCTTTGCCGTGGTTGTACTCCTCGATCATGGGGCCTGGCGGAGGATGTGGATCTTCCCGCTCTTTACTCCGTCGTTCATCTGCAGGAGTTGGAAACAAACAGATGTCAGTGACACAAACACAAGCAGATTCAAATCCTGGACGGGACCCTGGAAGTGTTCTACCTGAACTAACCCTGAACATGACCCAAATACTGGCCAACGCAGTTTTTAAGACACGGATCTGAACCTGAACAGGTCCCAAGTTGAGTCTCCTGAGACCTGCGAGGACCTGAAGCTCTGAGCGTTCACGGTTTCTCACCAAGTAGACCAGAACTTTCCATTCTTTGGGACCCTGCCCTTGGAGGGTGGTACGGGACAGTCTTAAGTTTTTCATTATTGGTTTTGGAGAGAGAGGAGAGAGGTGTGATAATGATCAGCTTACCTGGTCTGTCTCGTGGCGTCCGGCTGTATTTATGTGATGGTGCGTTTTCAGTGCCGTGTCCAACAGCCATCTTCTCGCCCTGAGCCGCCACCTCACCGTCCTGTACACTCTCCTCGCCCTCCCACTCCTGACCGGGCATCCGGTGAGTGACCTGCGTCTTCCTAAGCTTGGACTTGTGCTCGTAGTATGACAGCTCTGCCGCGTTCAAGCCATCCTGGGGGCAGGGCTGAGCAGAGGGCGGTGCCGGCAGCAGCGGCGGCTGCTGCTGCTTCTTGGGGGAAAAGTCGCAGGAGTCGTCCCAGCTGTCAGAGCGCTGCAACTTTTCCTCCTGATACTGGAAGAAGTGTTTGATCTGGTGCGCCATGTTTAGGAAGTCCTCCCGGGAAATCTCGCCGCTCTCCAAACGCTGACTGGCCTGCAGAGAAACACGGCAGACGACAGAGAAACGTGAAAAAGATTGCCACGGGGGAAAAGACGAGGCTAACGACACCGCGTCTGCAGTTCTGAGGACGCAGCACAGGGACGTACGTTCACGTACCTATGGCCGTGCGATGCAGAAAACGTTGACAGGCAATAAAACTTAACATTAACGTTTTTTCAGAGAGGTCGGAACTTTAGCCTCCTTACCTCAGAGGTATGAGGAAAAAAACGGCAGTTGAGTTGTACAAACATAATATGGGAAAAAAACGAAACATGGATTTCATTGGTTCTTTACTCTACGCACCCTCCTGAGAAGGTCCTTCTTGGAGGCGGTGCTGAGGACTTCGGGAATCTGCATGTCTGCGTCAACGCTGAGGCGGTGCTTGGGGGTTCGGGGTGTGGTGGGCCGCGTCGGGGTGCTGTATGGTTTGTGTCTCTGAGGTCCGGGTTTCACGTGCGTGTCGTCTGACGACTTCACTCTGAGGAGGAACCAAATAGAACAGAGAAATGAGCTGTGCTCCACTTCACCAGTAGGGAGCAGACGTGTTTTCGGGATTCTTATTTCTCTCGTCTCAAAAACATCGATTTATCCATTTAATCTTTTTTTTTCCCTTTACCCCATTAAGCTCTACTCTGAGGACATAATCTGGGACCCAGATGAATGGACTGGGTCTCAGGAGGCTAAATATTCACATGTAAGAGGCTGAAAAAAAGCGCTGCAGCTCCTCAAATCAACAGGCAGGGGGCTCTACTTATTGGTTTCTCAGGTTAATGTTTCAGAGCGATCACATCAGATGAGTGTTGCACATTTTTAACTCACCGTTTCTCCTCCCAGGCGCTCCTCCAGCGGTGCAGCGCCTCTTTCGTCTCCTTGCTGCCACCGTCGTGGCTCCGCGGCGAGTGAGAGTCTCTGGACTCGGCGTGGCGGTCCTCCAGCGGTCGCTTCGACCTCCTGCTGCTCTCCGATTGGCTCTTCTTGGGCGGGAGCCGGTTGTCTCTGCCCGGCTTGCTGTGCGGCGGCTCGTCGGCACGGACCCTCCGTGGCTTCCCGGGTTTGTGAGACGGCGACGGGGACAGCGAGCTGCTCCTGGCCCTGCTCTTAGGCGAGCGCCTGTCCTTCCTCTTTGGCGAGGCGGGGGGCGAGCGCGACCTGGAGCGCGAGCGGGTGCGCTTCCTCGAATGTGTCCGAGCGTTGCCTCCGCTCTTAAACTCTGCCTTCTCGGTGGATTCCTCCCGGTCCCGCTTCGTCACCAAGCCGTTCACCGACTTCCCTTTGCTTGTCCTCTGAGGCTCCGCTCCTGGCCCCACCTCCTCTCTGTCCTTCTTGTCAACACACCTCTTCTTCACCTTTGACTCATCGTCTTTGGTGTCTCCGGTTTTGTCCGGTCGCTTCTTGAGCCTGGGGTCTTTCTTGGTGCCGTCCTGTGACTTCTCAGCCTCAGCCTGTTTGTTTTTCATTTGGACACTTTTGGCCATCGGAGACGGAGACTTGGACTTGGGTTTGTCCTCCGCTGCCTCCTTTCTGGGGACCCTGGCTTTGTCCGGCCGGGCGGATTTCTCGGGCGTCAGAGCAGCACTTCCCATTATTGGCTGGCCGTCCCTTTTCACAGCGGGCTGCTCTTTGGCCAGGGAGGCGGTGGGGGTGCCGATGCGGTTCAGGCGCGGATCTCTGGTGGACGGTTTCTTATCCGCCTCGGTCTGAGGCGGGATCCAGGGTCGCACAACGGGGGCAGTCTGGCCCACAGGTTTTGGTATCATCGTGGGTGTGGCCGAGACGGGAGCGAGCGTTGGTAACACAAAGCCACCAGCCTGCAACACGTTAACAAGCGTTAGCACTTATGTTCCACCAGAGGGAGACATTTTATTACCGACATCAAAACAACAACAAAGTGGATTCATCTCATGTTTTTCATGCATTTCTTTTTCACCATCAACCAAAGCATTGTTGCGCTCTCTGTTGAGGACTCACAACAACTACACAGAGCCCGGAGTGTGTCCGCTGTGTATGGTAATGTTGTGAAACGTGACTTCACCTCACCGTTTCATTTTCACTTTTTGCACCATTTCAATTCACACCCGTGTGCGTGCGTTTCTTTTTGTTCTACATATCAAAAGACATTGTTTTTGTTCACCTTTACTGACAATTTCGCCTCACAGAATCTTAAAAAGTGTGCTAACGCAATAAAAAAATACTTCTTTTCTTATCTACACACAAGTCAGAACCAGATACTCACTGAAAAAGACACTCAAATTCAAGTAAAAACTAGTAAATAAATAAATAAATAATCAAACAAACACCACCACTAAAAAAAAAAACAAAGAAACATTCAAGGATTAAAAAACGATGACATTGTCAGATGAAAGGGAAACACCACACTGATGTCACCGTCACACAGAGGGTCACATGATCGTCATCACACGACGGTCTCTCATCAGCCCACTGAAAATGGACAGGGAGCGCCTCACAGACGTTGGTGATTCCACGGTGGTTTGAGGCGTGCGTGCACAACTACAGTGACAACGTCTGACACGACTCACCAGCTGAGCTTTGGTCTGCTCCAGCTCCAGCTCGATCTTCTTCTGCTGAAGCTCCAGGAGCTGTTTCTGTTTGGCCAGAAGCTGCTGTCGGATCAGCTGCTCCTGGGTTACGCTGGACTGACTCACGGCAGGAACCGGCTGAGGAGCTGGCGCCGCTGTCGGTGCTGCCGGTGCTGCCACGGCCGCCGCCGGCGCCACCGCTGCCACTTTCACCACCGCTGGGGACTTGGAGGGAGCCGGCTGTGGAGAGGGCGCCTCCTCAGACTGGAGACACAGAGAAAGTGATTCTAATGGCACTTTTCAAAAAAACCTGCAAATGATGACGTTTCTTTGACATTTGTTTTTGTCCACAACCCAAAATTATTCTGTTTTAACAATTTCTTTGTTTTACGGAGCAAAGAAACCCAAAAATATTCACATTTAACTCTTAGAACACAGAGCATTTTATATATATACTTTTTTCTTTCTTCTTGGTGTTTTTATTTATTTATGTATTGTACGGTGTCCTCGAGTGCCCAGAGAGGCGCCTCCAAATAAAATGTATTATTATTATTATTCACATAATACAGAATCCTAACTTTGACTCAACACACAAAAAGACACACACACACATATGGATGTCTTTTAGGTTATAATATTACTATTGACTTTTCTCTGCGGTGTTTCATCCGACAAGAACATATTTAGCGCTCAGAACACGCACGCTGCTTTTTATTGTCTTTTTCAAGCATAACCTGTAGACAATCTGATGAAATTATAAATGGATATTCTGTGACTTCTCCACAAATATCACTACTCCCGTGCTGTTTGTTTTTATAAACATGCGGTTTAAAATGAATCCTAACTTTGATTCAACACAAAACAAACACCGGAAGATGTGACGTATAAACATGTTTGTGTATTATTCTCACAGCAATTTACCAAGATCTGTGCCGTGTGAGCAAGACAGAGAAACTAAACAAATTTAACTTTAATTATTAGAAAGTATGTAGGTTTATGACAGTGGCTCGATCTGTCGCTGGTGGCTTTTTAAAAAAGTAGTCGCTAAATATGTGTGCAGCGTCTTCACGTTTTGGTGAAGTAGCGTCTGGTAATTTTGAGGCCTGAGCCGAAACAATGACAAGCTGTAGATCCGTAAAAAAAAAAAAAAAAAAGACTGAACGGTCCTAAAAACGTCGGTTGATGTCTCCAACAATTACCAGGTGTTCCTGCTGATTGCGAGCAGCATCACAAACCCGGCCCTAATGAACTGGTTCAGTTACACTGAAAACAACTGCATTACAAGTCATTTGTTTGTGTTTCGCGTGTAAACCGAAGTACAAGTCATCACTGCACGAAAGTGCCACGACTCCGCCGACACTGAGCAGCGAGTCCCTAGGTGGCGCGTGTCCTCCAGCGGTCTGCTCTGTGTGGACGGACAGATTTCCCGTAACAGCGGCGTGTTTGTGGGGAGAACAGACGCGTCACGAGACGCGCTCGTGCTACACAAGAACAATCAGCTCATACACACCTGCTTTAAGAACTTGGGGTTGACGTGAATACTGGCGTTGACGGTGGGCGGCAGCGGCTTGATGGGCCAGGCGGGGTCCTGCGCGTTGACGCGTACGTCCAGCGCGTACAGCTTCTTCAGCGGGAACACTTCGTCCCACGTCGAGCGCAGCTTGAACAGACTCTTCCGAGTGTTTTCGTCCACCTACAAACAGAGGACATGACTTGGTCCACGGCGCCGACAAAACACCAACAACTTAAAAAAATGTCTTTAACGAGTGATAAATGTGGCACAAACAACTTAAAATCGTTTTATTAACAGATGATTTTTAGAAGCGGGCAACTCGACTACACATGAGAAGCAACAGAAACACAGAAGCAGTGGGGGACGTGAAAGTGGACAAAGTCTGAGTGATTGTAAAAGTGTAAAGGAGCGGCAGCAAAGAGAGCGGTTACCTTTTCAAAGACACATATAAATGAAGTGATTAGGTTTTTAGCAAACACAGCAAGGTACTCTCCTCCAACATTCTTCACTATGGAATCCACTAAGTACAAAACCGGAAGCTTCTCGATGGATGGGGCCTGGAGCGATAAGAGAACTCAACAAGTTTAGAAAACAACAAGGGTTAAAGCAACATTTCAGAACAAATACACAACCCCACAAACCCAACCCCCTCCTCCCAGTTCACATTTAATATTACTGCAAAAACAAAAAAGTAAGAAACAGTAAAAAAAAAAAGTGGAAGAAAAAAAAAAAAAAAAAAAACAGTCCACACTTCATTTTCTTCTTTAGTCTGGATTCAAAACAAAGTCATTTGTCGTTGCGTTGAAGTTGCGATTAATCCAAAAACATCCAGAAAAAAAAACCCTGTCTCAGTCAGTTCAGTGTCTGCGAACAGAACACAGATTTCTCGAAGCGTCCGTCCTCCAGAGTCCAGTCCACTTCCAGGAAGCGTTTACCTCCAAAGAGAGTTCCATCGCCGAGAACCTCTCTTTGTACTTTTACCTCGACGTTTTCACCTTCAAAAACTTTTATTTATGAACTCTTTCAAAACTTTTAACCCCGCCCCCCAACCACCACCAGACCCTGAACATGAGAACCAGAGACTTTTAAAAAAGCTGCTGCTGTTGTTAATCAGAGCTGGGCTTAAACTGGGTTTAAAACTAGACTACACTGGAGCAGCGTCACCGTGGAAACACAGCAAGTCAATAAATTACACTGGAAATAAAAAATGACAAAAAGCAAATTTCACATGTTTTATTACAACGTTTAAACCATTCAATGACATTTCAGTAGTAATTCAAAGAAGTAGGAGAGAGCAGAGAGCGCTTTTGTTTTTTTAAACTGCGTAGTCACATCATCCCTAAAGGGCAGTTTCACCCATTTCTTTCTCCACTTGGTCAAATAAAGTTAAAAATCTTTATGACGCGGCTGCTGATCAGGATTTAATTTTTTTCAGGTCTTTTACGCATTAAAACTTGACAGAAACAGAACAGTAAGAGCAGCAGTGAAGGGCTTTTATTTTCTTTTAAAAAGGAAGTGACTCTGACGTCAACCTTCTGTAAATGTTTAATTTATATAATTTCCTTTCCTTCTGCTGTTGTGGGACTGAGACGTGTATAAAAACTGTGTATGTTTTGGGTGAAGTGGCCCTTTAACAGCAGAGAGACACTGGTGAAGAGACATGTTGGTGCTCTGGTGTCAGTGACTGAAAAAAAGACGATGAGTCGGAGTTGAAGAGACAAAATCCACCGTAAACTACGATATACTGAGACGATGGAAAAGATTTGTTTCCCCTCAGGGAAAATTAAAACTTATTAAATACCATTTCTCCTGCGACGCTTCCTTTCAAAATAAAACTGCTCGCCTTTGCCCTGGTTTGATGTGCGCTCGCACGAGTGTCACGACAGCTGCGTCGTTACATTCCTGTCGTTATGAAACAACAGAGTCTTTTCCACGTATCTTTGTGTCTAACATGTTTTCACTGCAGCAGGAAAACCAGACTGTGACTCATCACACAACCATCTATCTGTGTGCGTGCGTAAACTACTCTTCCTTATTTTCGGCGAAACTTTGTTACTGTGGCAACAAAAAATTAAGACAACATACTTTATTTGGTCTTTGACCCCAGAATGAAATCATCAGGTCATGTTTGAGTTTCTATTCAATAAAAAAAAGCACGTTTTTTAAAACCTTTTTTAACCCAAATTGGCAGAAAATCTGGGACAAAACATCTGTAAAAACTGTTTCCTACAGCTGTTATAATAATTATTAATGGATGTTTTTTTATACAACATTCCATTTTGCCAGAATAAAACGTCCTGTTGTATTTAATTGTTTAGTGGCTGGTTTGTTTTTAGAAACCTGTTGACTGAAATACTAACTTCAGATTCAAGTTTCGTTAACTTTTTGTTCAGTTAGAACCTTACAGTAGATTTCAGGTTGTTTTTACTTATTTTAATTCCATAAAACTTATTATTTGATTTTGAATTGTTTATGGTTTTAGAAACAACTTAGCTGTAGATTTAAAACGTATTTTAAGAGCAGAAAATAACAAACACTACGCAAAAATAGGTGCTATGTACATATGGTATTATAGTTTCCAGGTGTGTCGGGACTTGCATGTGAATTGCGACATTAATTCAGACAAACCACTTTGAGCTTCATTAACTTCTTCGTTGTGCTACAACTTTACGGTGGATTTCCTCACAGCTAGGCCCGTGGACACAGATTTAAATGTTATGCTGTTAAACGGTTGTTACGTGACGTTTCGGAACAGCAAATACTACGCGTGGAATTAAAATAATCTTTAAAAGAAGATTTGTTTTCCTCCCCCTCCGCGTTGTTAAGCGTCACTGACCAGAACAGCGACATGGATGTCGCAACGTTAGCCGCCATGTTAGCACATCCTCGACCTGGGCCTACAACATACATACATACATACATGGACAAGTGAAAGCATCTGAAATTGAATCTATTTTCATAAAAACCTTGCTTATTTGTGCTTCAATAATTGCGACGATATCCTTGGCGAAGGTGAGGTTCTCCTCGGCGAGGATGGTCAGCATGTTGATGTGCGGTTTGCTGTTGAACGTCAGGTCCTCCAGCGAGGACTGGTACTCCCGGCGGGCGTCTTCCCTCGCCGCGCTGTCGTCCATCTTTGAGCCGAAAGAGCAGGGGAGGTTCACAGCGGCCTTGTCGGTAACATAACAACCACGGAGCAGCAGACAGTCCATCAACTCCCCCGCTCACTGCTCACACATACGGGGCTCCACTTTTACCGGAGCTTTCACGGACTTTAGCAAATGTAGCCTCCGCTGCTACTGCTACTTCTTCTTCGTCCTCTTTCCTCCTCACCTCGTTTCCGCAGACAAGATGGCGACTATATGTGTATATCAAAGCCCCCTTACGTCACATCCTCCTTTATATCCCACGTGACGTCAGCACACTCTCATTGGCTGTTGTGCAGTCGTGAGGGCGGATAAATAAAACTGTGATTGGTTCTTCTGAGTCACGGACACACAAATGAGCCAATGACGTGAGTGCAGAGCAACCGCTCTTTATTACATAATCTACGTGTTTACCGTTTAAAGATTTAGTAATATATTCATAAACAAGCGGTTATTATTCATCACATTTACATTTAAATGTGTCAAAATTGATCAGATACTGATTTCAAAAAGTTAATATTCACATTTTTATAAAATGATAAAAGATCAGTGAAGTAAATAAAAATCCAACAGCTGATCATCTGATCAATTATAATAGATCATAAGAATCTATGTAAATTGATGATTTATTCATCATTATTACAGTTAGGAAACCATTTGTTTTTTATCCAAACTCAGCATTATCGTAAACGCGTAACTATCGTTTTAAATAAAAGAAACCAAACAAGTTGTAAAATTTTAGATATTTACAACTCGCCTATAGTTTCTTTGAGAGGTTTGACAACAGTTTGTTCTCACTGTTGATGCCAACACTCTAAACCCCGCCCTCTTTCAGACTGATTAAACACATTTGTGTCTGAAGCTGCCATGTGATGCTCCTGCAGGCAAACTACAGACTAACTGCGGCGACACATTTAGCCACTGTAACCAAACACCAGAGGAGGTGAAGGGATGACGTATCACTGTGGTTCAGTCCAAAGATCAATAGATCATTTACAGAACACACAAAACTGGTACTAAGAGACAATAAATGATAGGTTAAATTAATTTAAAGAAAAACCTTTATATCAGTATCTTCATGTCCTTACTTACCTTTGGTGGCGACATTTTAGGACCAACTTTATTTATTTTTTATTTGTTTTCCTCTCTTTAATTTATCAACTTAGTTAAATGTTATTTTTTTTATTAATACATTTTCATCAGCAGGTGATGTATCGTTCTGTAGCGCCACCCTCGGGATGTCAGGTGACGTTAAACGAGCAGAGACGTCAGGAAAGAAACATCAGAATGAAACTCAGAGTAGAAAAGAGAGGAGTCTTTATTTTATGGTGACGTCTCAGTTTAGTCTGATGTGAAGGACGACAACACTGTCGGGCTGCAACGATTAATCGACTACGACCAACTATTCTGACCATGGATTAATCAGTGTGAGTGTTATTTTAACCCTATATATATATATATATATATATATATATATATATATATATATAGAGTCATTTTTTTCAGCTTCTGGTTTCTTTGCTCCAAATAAACAAAGAAATGATTCAAACTGAATGTGAAACAAAGACATTTGAGAACATCATCATCTCCAGGTTTGACAATCACTGATCGGACATTTTATGGACCAAACAATCGAGAAAACGGTCGACAGGTGAAACAACCGTGAGCCTGGGCCCTAAAACACTGATGAGACAATTTAATCCTGTTTCACTCGAGCTGCTCAGTCCACTTGCACCCACACACCTGCTTCTCATACATTAAAGCTCCAGTGTGAAGGATTCTCTGCAGAGTCTGTGTGGACATGAGCGGCAGGACGTCCAGAGGCGGCCATGTTGGATGCTAGGAGTCTATGAAAAAAAAAAGCTTTAAAAGGACAAACCAAACATTTGGGGGTCACCACTAAGATCCTCCACACTGGTCCTTTAATCATCTGCGATACTGATCCATATAAAAACCAAAAACGATGGACATGATTGGACATTTCCCTTCAAGTCTCTGCTCGTCTGTCCCTGTTATTCCATCAGTGTCCACAGGGAGGACGAGGACACCGTAAATGTAAAAACCCGTTTGCTTAAATGCTCAGGGCATAGGGGAGAACAAGGCAGGAATCGCTTACCAAGAACTCGCAGATGGACGTCTCAGGAGTTTGAGTCTTCAGACACTGGAATAAGTCGTGACGTTTAACCCGGACGTGAAGACATAAGGAGAGTGAAAATGTGACCGTGAGGTCGGCTGACGGTGGTTTTACACAGACACAAAGTTCCCCTCGCTTGCTTCAGTGTATCAGAACGGTTCGGTTCAGTGCAGAACACAACTGATCCAACGACCACAGCAATGCCACAGAGCACGAAAAAAAAAGAAAAAGAAGAAGAAGAAGAAGAAGAAGAAGAAGAAGAAGAAGCTTCCAATTCAGCGTGAACACATCGTGAGGCCGACGATCGTCCATCAACGTCAGACACGATCAGTTTAGTTTGAATCAGACTTCCTGTTGAATTCAAACCAAAAACAACAAACTGTTCCCATGACAGACGTCCCCGTGTTCCATCTCTCGGTCCCCGCCCCGGCCTCAGCAGTCTTGCTCGCACTCATGCGTCCGAGTCGTCGCTGCTGTCGCGGCTGATCTCGATCTGCAGCGACGGCAGGTTGTCCAGTCGACTTTTCTTCGACTTGTGCGTGACGCGCTCCTGCTTCTGTTTGATCATGGCGCCCCACATCTTCTGAAGCGTCGAGTCGTCCTCCTCCTCTGCCGCCGGTGGCGGCGCCTCCTCCTCTCCTCCCTCCGCGTCTCCGTCACCTCGTCGTTTCCCGCCGCCATCGTTGGCCCGCCCCGACGATGTCGCTGAGGAGGAGGAGGGTCGGCGGCTCTGGCGTCCGGCGCCACCTCCACCGCTGTCGTCTTCGGCCGAGCCGAGTCTGCTCCACAGTCCACCTGGTGGTGATGATGTCATAGCAGTTACTCGCTAAAAACAAAACATGAGCTCAGCTGACTTTATACATGTCTGCATTTGTCTTTGTCGTCTTCTATGGCCCAAAAAAGTAGCGCACGCCGTCCAGAGTGAGGACGCATTTTTACTGAAGACAATACATTACGTGAAGAACGCCACAAAGAATATAAAATGTGTTGGTATATGACTCAGTTTCTTCAAATTATCCCAAAAAAATTATCCCCATAAATTCTCATAGAAAGTTTCCATTTGAAATATTTCCAAAATTCCCTAAAATCACAATTTTTCGTAAATGTTATGCCGCCGAGTTTCAGCGATGCTGTTGGCATCGTTTTTCAAACGTCCCCGTAAGACGAGCTAATTTTCGCTTTGTTTTCAATAAATGATCGCAGCTCTAACTGCTCGTCACGGGGACGCTGCCACGAGGAGGCGGGGCTAATTCATAAACAATTATCGACACCCGTCAAGACAAACAAACAAGTCTCATACTCGTCTTCCTCTCCTTGGACGCGTTGGTTGAGAACACGCCCCTGTTGTCTTGATTGGCCACGCCCAGTCTGCGGTGAATGTCCCTGACTGGTTCTCTGGCTGGGGGCGTGTCCCTGGGGGAGTCGGGGGAGGGCGAGCGCTGCCTTTTTCCGAGCCGCTGCCGAACATCTGCAAACAGAGTTTGTGATTAGGAGACGGAGAAATGATGAAAGTCGTCGAAACAAACAAACAAACACGAACACATGAACACCTGTCTTCCCACTGCTGGACACCGGGGAGCGCTGTCCGTGTCCCTGTCTCTTCTCCTCCAGCAGCTGCCGGACGTCGGTCACTTTGGGCGGGGACGGTGATTTGGTCTTGGTCTGAGATCCTGAACCTCCGAGACGGTTCCTGTTTATCAGGAAACCACAGATGATAATCTGATTATCGTCAGTACTATGTTATAATCGTATTACCTCATCATGAGATAACCATCCTATTACTGACAGATTATCATCAGATTATATTTGGAATCATTTAAGTACCATTGGAATATGATATTTATGATCAGATTATGAGACTATTGTTAAATTAAATCAGATTACCATCGGGTGACACTCGTGTTATGATCAGATTATGTTTCTTATGATTTAACTGAGATTATAATGAAATAACTGTCAAATTATGATTGTATTATGATCAGATTACAGTGAAATTATAATCAGATTACCGTGAAATCACACCTATATTATCATCATCAATATTATTTTTTATGATTTAATGATTAGATTAGAACCATATTACTGACAGGTTATTGTTGTGTTATGATCAGATTACTGTTAAATCACACCAATATTATAATCCGATTACCATCAGATGACAGTTAAACGGTAATCCGATTACCTGATGCCCTTGAGCTGTGTGTCGAGCTCGTCGGCGTACATCGTCATCTTCTTGCTCTTCTTGGGCGACGGCGTGGAGATCATCTTCAGCTCCAGGTCATAATCCATCTCGTCCGACTCCGACCACGGTGACGGAGAGCGCTCCGCCCGGGTGCGAAGCCCCGCCCCCATCAGGCGCACGCCCTTTTCGCCACGCTCTTTGTACTCTACCACTCTGTCGTCCGAGTCCATGTCCTCGTCCTCGTCCCCGTCCTCCTCCTCTTCCTCCTCTTCCTCTTTGATGGGTTCTTCAGGCAGATTAACCAGGTCAGCTGAGAGAGAGACAAGGTTCATCAATAATCCAGATCAACAACCATAATCAAATTATTAATCCTGATCACTTCGGACGAGGACACAGGAAGTGGTCATTTGTAAACGTGGAAACAGGAAACAGATCTCTGTCGCCGTGGTAACCGGTCTCACCTGAGTGTCGGTGCGTGTACGGTGGCGTGTGTCCCAGACTGTCTCCAATCAGAGGTTTTTTGGTCTTGATGACGTCTCGCTGGATCCGACGGTTGTGGAAACGTCTCTTCCTGGTGAGAGGGATGACACGGGACACCGTTAGTTAATGTGGACATGTCTCTGTGAGGACAGGTTAGTAAATATGGACATGTCTCTTTGGGGACGGGTTAGTTAATGTGGGCATGTCTCTGTGGGGACAAAATGGCCGACCCTGTCATTGTAAACACAAACGTCCAGAGGAGTCTGTGGTGGACGGTGAAGAGACAATCCTCCACAGATAAAGTCCGATCAATTAATCGATTGATTAATTGATTGATGTTGGTGCGTGTCCTCACCAGGAGTTGCTCAGGATTCCTTTCATTCCTCCATAGTTTGGGTTCCCGTACTTCATGTAGTATCTGCTGCGCCGAGCGGCGCCGAGTTCTTTCTTATCATCTGTGGACAGAAGACAGAGGACAGAAGGCAGAGGACGCACCGTCAAGACTCACTTAGAGCAGGGACTAAAAAGTGTGTGTGTGTGTGTGTGTGTGTGTGTGTGTGTGTGAGAGAGACAGACCGTGTGTGGCGAAGCGCAGCAGAAGTTTGTTTCCCCTGAAAGGTTTGATCACCGGCCGCAGGTCGTTCCTCAGCAGAGACTCTCTCTCTACTCGAGACAGATCATCCACCTACAACACACACACACACACACACACACACACAGTTATTGGTAGTAATCTATAACCCTGATCAGTTTGTGAAGACACCGCACATCTTTTAACTGGCACACGTAAATTTGAGCACATTTCCCCCATTTTAGCCTCACTCCACTGGCTGCCCATACACTTCAGGATCGATTTTAAAATGATTTTATTTGTTTTTAAATCCCTGAATGGTCTTGCCCCACTGCCATTTCTTATTGTGTTTTTATGATTCTAATTTATTTCAAGCTGTTTTATCTTATATTGAACCTTTAACTTATTCTGTACAGCACTTTGGTCCATTGTGGTTTGTTTAAAGTGCTTAACAAATAAAGTTGGATTGGATTGGACATATTAAATTAGGACACGTCTTGAAAATGTCTGGTGATCAGTTTGAGCGACAGTGTTCACCTGTTCGCCCTCCGTCGTCGTCGTCTTCTGCTCCACCTCTCCGTTGCTGTCCTTCTCTTCGCTGCTCTTCTTCGTCGTCATCGTCGTCTCCTCCACGTCCTCATCCACCTCACCCTCCTCTTCGCAGTCTTCATCGTCTGACCCTTGACCTCCCTGACCTGCGAGCAGAACACAGTCCACTGTCAAGGCCGAACGTTATTTTATTTTTGTTTAATTTCCTTGTTCACACACTGACCTTTGCTCTCCTCGCCCGGCTCACCGCTGCTCTCCGTCTCCGTGGTGACGGTGTCCGGGTCGGGCATCCGGCTGCTGTTGATGAGCGCTCGGACAGAGGTGTCGTCGTCTAACCACACCACGTTACCTAGGAGACGAGTAGAAGTCGAGCAGACGGATGAGAGACAGAATCAACGCGATTCAACTTCACAGGACGCCGTCACGTGATCTGCTGGGCAGCTTAAGGTACAGTAAGTAGGTTTGTCTGCAGC
Organism: Solea solea; assembly: GCF_958295425.1. Taxonomy (NCBI): domain Eukaryota; kingdom Metazoa; phylum Chordata; class Actinopteri; order Pleuronectiformes; family Soleidae; genus Solea; species Solea solea. The sequence goes on from NC_081137.1 coordinate 611,113, forward strand.
CTGAGACACAAGAACCAAGACTTGATGTCTTTAAGAACATTTCACATCTTTATCTCACTGTTACACAGACTTTTCCAACAGGAAACTGAAGTTTGTAAACCACTCACTCTCTCACACCAAACCCCATAAAGAAAATCAGTGATTTAAGCTTGCGTTAACATCACAGCACACAGGAGTCGTTGATCCACTGCTGCCTCCATCACTAAGTTCAAATGTCTTATTTTGTCACTTCGGCTTTTGGAAATCTCCATTCAGATTTACACCAGTGACACAAAGTGACCACACGAGGCAGCAGAGGACCAGCAGCTCCTGTGTCCCCGCCAGCTAAAATCACTGATTCTCTCTATGGGGTTTGGTGTGGGAGAGTGAGCGGTTTACAAACTTCAGTTTGAAAGTGAGCCTCTCTGTTCTCAGCAGCAGGGGGCGGTCACGGCTCAGTGAAATATAGGCATACTCACAGGACGTGTCGTCGATCCACTCGATGTGCGCTGGAGGATAATTCTTAAAGTATCCAAAGATGTCCTGCGTGCTCATGTCGTCCACGCCCGTCACATAAATGGCCTCCAGGCGGAGTCTGGGGATCGCTGCGCACCACAGAAGAAGAACAAGAAACAGACAGTGAACTAACATGGCTGAAAGGGGCGGAGCCATCTGCAAACATTTATTTATTTGTACGAAAAGCAGAATGTAACTTTCTTCTTCTGCTGTTTAATAACTGCAGTGACCGGAGCATCAGATTACTGAGGAAGTTAAATCCGGATTACCTCAGCGGGTGCAATCAAATTATTCTGGAATCAGATTAATTCAGTGTTTTTTTTTTTTTTTTAATCAGATCATTTGAGTGCACCTAATTCAGTTATTTTAGTATTCATAGCCAGATTATTTCAGTGGACACAATCAGATTATTCTGGGGAGTGTAATCAGATTACCACACTGGGTGGTAAGTGATGATTGAGGCAGGTGTAATCAGATTACCTTTCTTCATGGTGTCTTTGTGGAGGAACACGTTCCTCTGGACGACACTCTCCTCCTCACCACAGAAATGGAAACGTCTCGCTCGCTTCTCTTTCCTCTCGATCGCCTCCTGATGATTTAAACAACAACATCATCATTATTATTATTATTATTATTATTGATTGAATCGTTATTGATGATTCCCGACTACAAATGGAATGCATCCATTTTACCTTGGAGGTGACGTCGATGCCCGTGATGAAGGCTCCAGCTTTGTTTTCATACCTGCGACTTGTGTCCTGGAAACACAGCAAACAACAACAACAACAACAACAACAACAGTCAGTAAAACTTTAAACTACACACGATCACACACACACAACATTAACAACAAACCCCTGTTTAAATATTTAATATTCCAACACCAACACGTGGTAAAAACACTGCAGCAGCACAGGTGATAATAACAATAATCATTTCATTGAATCCACTGTTGAGGTAAAAACGTGACGTTTCATTTCGTTTGACGATGAAAACATGAAAACTGCCACTTTCAAGGGTAAAAATTGTGTTTTATTCATTAACCGAATGGCTCAACGAATGTAAAAGCATCCGAATTGTGAAAAATTATCGATCGCGTGTAACGCAATTGCGTCACTTTAGTCGTGAAAACCTTTAACTTCCCGTTTACTGTATGGGGTTTGGCGGCACGTGACGTGCAACAAGTGTGAGAAACAACAAACATCTAAAGTGACGAAGCACAAACACGGGTTTGGGTAATTTCACAGAAATTAGTCCGAGGCCCGCGTTCACACCGACACCAGCCGCTGAGCTCACAGCCGGGAGTCCCATGTTCCCACACGCCGACTCCTCCGCCTCGTCCGCGGGCCGCCGAGGACGCCAGTCCCCGGTCTGACGCGGGGCCTAGCGCAGAGACTCACCGGCAGCAGCTCCTTCAAAGAGCGGTTCACGGAGACGTCGTCGTCGGCCTCCAGCTCCCCCTCCTCCACCTCCATCGGCTCGGCCTCGCGGGTATCCCGCTCCGACTCGGAGTCGGAGCCCGAATCAGAGCGGTCCGAGCCGCTGTCTGATTTCACCGACACCCGTAAGCTGCGCACTGCCGCCATAGTGCTGCGAACAACGGCTGCTGCTGCCGCTTTGACCCGGCAACAGTTCCCTGCCCTCCGCCTTCTTCTTCGTCTGCGCTCCGGTGATTCGGACAAACGAGCACCAGCGCCATCCAGTGGTGGAAGGAGTTATCACTATTTTTTATGTATTATAGTATTGATTAATACATATTTAAGCAGTAATCTTAGATGTAATATTAGATGAATTAATTAACATTGACATGAATAAATTGATTTTCAAAGTTTTTGTTTGTTATGGTCAACAATATATGATAAATATGACAAATAATTTATGTAATCAACTACTTTACAGTCGTTTATCCCGACATGACACATGAAACAGGTAATTAACATCTTTATTCACTGATAAACGTCTGAAAACCTGTTATTGCATTTTCATAAACCACTTTAAACTGGTTATTATCACGTGTTTAGTAATGCTGCTCATCCAACCCATCAACCTGAATATTCCACAAACAAATCAACCAAATAATCACAACAAATGATTAAAAGCAGTTTTTATAAATGAAAAACGAACACAAATAAATCCTTGTTACATGTTTGCAAACGATTATAAACACCAACAACATGTTTACTGTAAATGGCGCTAAACAAATACAACGGCCGTCACGTCTGAATAAATGATCGCAAACAGTTGGTTTTTAATCAATAATCATTCTGTGTTAATAACTGAGTATAAATGTAAATAACGCACAAACAACAACAGACGCTACACCTTTAGAAACAACGAGGAAAACAAATATTCAAACTGTTTATGTTTAGAAACACAAGTGTCACATGGCGGTTGAGTCTCTAACAGGTGAAGCGTTGCTGTGGTAACTGGAGGGAAGTGAAACAACACAGAACAAGAGCACATACGTGTGTGTGTGTGTGTGTGTGTGTGTGTGTGTACACCACAGTGTAGAAAAACCTAAAGATTTTCTCAGAGTAAAATTACAAAAGTATTTGCATCAAAATACAATTAAAGTAGAAAAAGTAAAAGTGTGAGTGAAGCACAAACGTTGCAGTTCATTCGTCATCAATCAAGAAAAGTAGAAGTTGTGTAACAGGAAGTGGACCTTTTCAAAATAAATTGATTTGGTTACTGGTGATTCCACCACCTCTGAAAACTGATAAATCCTCGTCATCCGAATCTTCCTGTTGTTGTTGGAAACTGCAGAGAAAAAACAAAGATTCTAAACAAAATCAAAGGTCAAAGTTCGTCAAAACCTCGCACTTGGTGATTCATGTACTTCCTGTTGCCAGTAGGTGGTGCAGTGACTGGCTTTTATAGGTTGTTGTCGTGAACTGACTGGACCGAAAAAGCCTGTTCTGACTCCAGTCTGACTGAAGTGTGTATGCTCAGTAATCGGACTATGAATCACATGATCCAGGTACGTTAGTCCGACTAAGACTACGAAAACTGAATTATTGTCTTCGCCTGACTTTTACCATGATTGTAAGGGTGTGGGCTACATTTGCTGTGCTCTGACAAGACAAAATTATTGGTGGCTACTCTCTAGCGCCACACAATGGTCACTGCAAACACTGACATACATGAAGGGTGAGAGGAGCTGAGTTTTCCGTGCTTTTATTGCGACGTGTTAGCATGTGATCAGATTAAAGTGACAGTAAACTCGTCGGGAGCACGACATTGTCGCTAACTGAGCTGATAAAGAATGAATCCAGATTATCATTGTTATTGTTCAGTTTAAATAAAGAGCGTTCAAACCTCAGCACAGATAAGCCCCTCCCACTGCGGCGTCCTCAGCCTAATGTCCCTGCTGACGAGAGGAAACTGTTGTCAACAACAACAACAGCAACAGCAGTAACAGCACAACAACAACAGTAACAGCAACAACAGCAGCAACAACAACAGCAGCAGCAGCAACAACAGCAACAACAGCAATACTTACCGCAGCAGAGTGACTCAGTTTGTCGAAGCGAAACCTGAGGTTTGATCGCGGCGAGTTTTTATTTCTCATGTCTAAACACAAACAAACACAAACACGGTGAACTCTGACCTGTGTTTCCAAAGTTGCCGCCGACGAGAACAATTGTTGTGGTGACACAGTAACATCTCTGTTATCGGAGGTGAAATAGTTCTGGATCCAGGCGATACTTTGAGACAAACGCAGCTAGTGATGTGTGTGTGTGTGTGTGTGTGTGTGTGTGTTACACTGAACCTGTAGGGCTGCGGCAGACGATGAGCGGAGTTGAACTTTGACCCTCTGCAGCCTGAGCGACCTGAACACAGAGACCCGATTGAACAAAGAGCAGAATACGTTCATCGTCTGTAAGCGTGTGCGGTCTCACCAGGTGAGTGTCCTCAGTGGACACGCTGAAGCTGCAGGTGCTAGATGTGGATCTGGAGATTTTACTGCTCTTCTTCACGTGAAACCTGGAGGAGACGAGAAGAAGGAAGGAAAGAACGAGGCTGTTAAACCAGCACAAAAGAAGAAGAAGAAACAGAGGATCTAAAACGAAGCTCTGAGGAACACCACGCAGAAGCGTCTTATCAACGATATACACTATTTGTCGTATTTCTGCGGATATCTCTTGCTTTCCAACTGTAGATCAAAGGTAAAAAGAAATTCCTGAAAACATGCGTTAATCTCAAACTTCAGCAGCTGAGAAGAGTTTGGTGACGTTAAAAGCAGTTATTCGCAGAATTTGCGCTCACCTGTCGCGTTGTCCCGCCTCCGGGGAGCTGGGATTGGACGGCAGCTCTGACTTCACCTCCAGCGTCGGCTGACAGCCGTCGAAGCTCCTCTGCTCACTGAGGAGACTGAGGCGATCGCGAGGTCAACAACACGTTAAAGTTTGACGCAGAAGAAACGAATGAAGAAAAACAACTGTTCACCTTCTCTGGTTCTGTCTCTCTGTTTGGCTGTCGACGCTCAGCAGGCGAGGAAAAAGACCCGAGCGGCGCTTCACCGGAGACTTCACGTTATACTGACATCACACACGCACACGCACACACACACACACACACACACACACACACACACACACACACACACACACACGTACACACAAACATACGCACACAATTTTTGGACTCAATTGTAAAAGTTTGGCACTCAGTTGTTGAATTTGTGTGTGATGTAAATATAAACCTACGTTCACCTCTGTGCTGAGGTGTGCCAGACCGCCCCCACTCAGGCTAGTAGGCAGACCGCCCCCACCCCTCGACATCGTTTCCATGGAGACGCTCCGCCCTCGCATCGCCCTCTGGAACAGACAACAAATGTGGAAGAATCAGGAACGCACGCAGACATGTCCGCACAGCGACGAACAGTGGGACAAACGTAGGAAACACCTTGATGGACTCCAGCAGTCCTCCGTGGGCGTGTCCGTTCTCGACTCGCTCCTCCTCCTCCTCCACACCTGATGTCATACCCAGCATGCTCTGGGATCGTCTGTGCAGCTCGTCGTGGAGGCCGTCCAGCAGGGCGGTGCGAGTGCGCTCCTTCACAAACAACATTTGAGAGAGTATCTAACACTGAGCCCTGTGGGACACCATACGACAATTTCTCTCGAACATGACTAAGAACCAGAATGTTTTCCTCATACTTTACCAGTTTTACTTTTACAATAATTCTTTTTGTGTTAGGTTCACTCTCCCACACCAAAGTGCAGAGAGAAAATCAGTGATTTTAATGTCAAATTAAGTTAAAATGTCTTATTTTGACCTCAGTGACACAAAGTGACCACACGAGGCAGCAGAGGACCAGCAGCTCCTGTGTCCCCACTGAAGTCCTCTCGGTGGACTTCGGTGTGGGAGAGTGAGTGAGTTTCTCTGCGCGGTGAAGGCGTTTTCACCTCCAGTCGGGCGAAGCGGTCGCTCTTGTAGCACGACACCTCAGCGTTGATGAGCTTTGTGAGAAGAAACTCTCTGAACTCTGGACCCTGAAGGAGAAAAAAAGTCTTGTTCATGTGGTTAAATATTCACAGGTTTCATCAAACATTATCAAAAACACAGACTCACCTTCTTAAAGACGGCAGGATTCGGGAGGGGCGGGCCAAACGGAGGAACATCTTCTCGCGCAGTGACGGACACCTGTCAAAGAAGTGTTCTTCATCATGACGGATTCATGTGAAGAAGAAGAACGTGAGGAGAAAATGCTGACAGGAAATGATGACCTTGTATGTGGTGACATCAGAACCCGGATCCTCCACCTGCACGACGATGAAGGCGTGGAGGAAGTTTGAGGCGATCATGTCGGGGACGAAGGGCGTGGCTTCCTCTTGGAAGACGACCGCCACGATGTCATTTCCAATGTGACGTTTCCTCTGAAGCTGAGGAAGAACAGGACTTAGAACACACTGAGCGCCGTGCAGTGATGCATGATGGGTGTGCTCGCAGTGATCTACCTGCTGTGTGTCTCCCTCAGTGAAAGGCAGCTTGGTGGACACGTGGAACATGATCTCCTGCCGTCTGTGGACGGTGTAGACGGACTGAGAACCTGTCTGACCGTGGGAAACATCCAGACCTCCTCGAAACCTGTGGACAGATCAGGCACCAGATTTTTTTATTTTTTTTACATTTTTGTCAGCATCATGTGTTCATCACAGGATGAAACACATTTTGTTGCATCTGAATGAGACTGTGATTAAATTGTCTGTGATCTTGTGAGACGTTCACCCTCTGAAGTCCTGCAGATCCACAGTTTCTCCCAGAAGCTGCAGAAACTCTGTGAAAGCTGACGTCTCCTCGTTGTTCCTGAACAACTCCTCCTCTGAAACCTGACAGACAGATGACATCATGACATGTCATCACAATCAGTCACATGACATCACAATCAGTCACATGTCATCACAGTCGCATGACATCACAATCAGTCACATGTCATCACAGTCACATGACATCACAATCAGTCACATGTCATCACAGTCGCATGACATCACAATCAGTCACATGTCATCACAGTCACATGACATCACATGTCATCACAGTCACATGACATCACATGTCATCAGTCACATGTCATCACAATCAGTCACATGACATCACAATCAGTCACATGTCATCACAGTCGCATGACATCACAATCAGTCACATGTCATCACAGTCACATGACATCACAATCAGTCACATTACATGACATCACAATCAGTCACATGTCATCACATATTCATGTGAGTGAGACAGTCACGTATGTCATTAATCACATGTGCACCTGTTCAAATCTCTGGTAAATGACTCCGAACTTGAAGGTGTTGTTGACCTCGTGCTCGTCGTAGTTGATGATGAGCTGCGACGCCTGGACACAGACGGACAGGTGAGTTTGACAGAAATCTGTCCAACGTGACGAACAACGTCTCACATTCAGAGGACGGACGTTCAGCGAGGTCTCACCTTCGGGTAGAGAACGGGACTGAAACGCAGAGCTGCTGCTTCATCACACAGGAGCTTCAGGAGGAAGGACACACACGTTTGGACTCGACCTGTCAGACTGTGTGTGTGTGTGTGCGTGTGTGCATGTGTGTGTGTGTGTGCACGTGTGTTGTACCTTGGCTAGCTGTGGTACACTGGGGATGTCAGGCAGGTCACTCAGTGATAATCTGTGATAGACACTTTTCAGCCGAGACCTGATGAGACAAACCAGAAACTTGTTTTTTTTTTGTTGAATAACCTGCAGGGGGCGACTCCATTGGTTTGTACACAATTTTATATGAAAATGTGATGAAATTATAACGTCAGAAAACATTTTCCCGGACTGTTATCGTCTCATCACGAGTTTCAGCTCTAATTCAACACAGCGTGACATGACATGACATCAGTCACATGACATGACATCAGTCACATGACATGAAATCAGTCACATGACATGACATCACATAAGTCACATGACATCATGACATGTCATCACATCAGTCACATGACATAGTGACATCACATCAGTCAGTGTGAAGTAAACACTTCCATGTGGCACACATGTTTGTACCTGATGATAACATGGAGGTGCTCTTCCTCCTCCTCTTCCTCGTGTCTCACTGACAGCAGCAGAGTTCCCACGCTGCTAAGCGAGCAGGAGAAGTTTAGATGTTCCTGAGAGAGAGAAACATCAGAAACGAGTCAGATGTGACCCCGTCTCCAGGACATTACATGAACCAGTGAGCAAGCACGCTAAGACTTTGATACAACACATCCTCGAACCTCACCCTGCCCAAGAAGTGTTTCCTGTACGCCCGCACAGCTTTGTTCTTCACCTCCAGATGGTACCCATAATCCTCTGCGGGTGTGTCTTCTTCCTCTAATCCTCCCCTCGAACCTCCCCCCTCTTCCTCTTCCTCTTCCTCCCCTGTTGTGCTCTCCAGAGAAGTGGGAGGAGCCTCAGGATCTTCGATCCAGTAACCTCCAAACACAGGTAGGATGATCTGAGGGTACGGGGGCCCCCTTTCCAACACCTACACACACAGAAGATCTGGTCTGTGACATCACATCCACATTTCAGCTGTGGAGTCATGATGCTAGCTGGAAGCTGGAGTGTTTTGGATTAAAAAGCGAGTTTAGGAGTTAAACTATCTGAGTAAGACGTGACTGATGGTCATCGTCATCGGCTAAGATGCCCCTGAGCAAGGCACCACCAACCCAAATTGCTACTCATGCAAAGATGCGTGCTGCCCATGTCTGTGTTAGAGGGCGGGGCTTAGACACTCTGTGTTTACAGGAAACAGACAATGATTTGATGTTTGTTCTCACCTCCTCGATCCTTGGGTAAGGAATATAGTCGTCCTGAAAGAGAGACATGGAAAAGTTTACCAAATACTCAAACACACACACACACACACACACATGAATGAACGTCTTGAGTCTTGAGATGAATGTCCAGACACAGAGTTTTACTTTGGACACACTTGAATGTTGAAGAATCCAAAGAAATCTTTGGAGCTTTCTTAGGAACATGAGCAAAATTGAAATGAGGACACAACGGTGAGTGGATGAACGCAAGAACAGACAGATGGACAGATGTGAGGACAGTCAGATAGACAGATGTGAGGACAGACAGATAGACAGATGTGAGGACAGTCAGATGGACAGACGTGAGGACAGTCAGATGGACAGACGTGAGGACAGTCAAATGGACAGATGTGAGGACAGTCAGATAGACAGACGTGAGGACAGTCAAATGGACAGACGTGCCTTCTGTCTCTGAGGGATTGTCTTCATCTCGGATGCTTCCGGCACCTGCTGTGTCCGTGTCAGGAAGAGACAACAGATATAAATGTGTCTTGAGACGAAAGGTCTTCAAATATTTTCTTTTGTAATTTTTACAGAAGCAGAGATGTGTCTTCCTTTAGCTCTTGTACTTTGTAGTCTAGATACGAGGAAACTAGACTTGTTTGAGTTTTACTTCTCATGACTGAAAAACTGAAGGTTCAAACCTGAGGGTGAGTCTGGTGAATGCTGGGTCTACCCTGGGGTAGGTTTTTAGAGTCCTTTGAATTCTGGGTCTAACCTGCAATAAGTTCCTAAAGTCCAGAGACTTCTAGGTCAACCCTGGATTATGTTCTGAGAGTGCAGGGACTTCTGAGTCTACCCTGGGGTATGTTCCTGAGTCTAACTTGAGGTAAGTTCTTAAAGTAGTCCAGAATTGTTTAGGTCTAACCTGAAACGTTTTTTAAAGTCCAGAGAATTCCAAGTCTACCCTATGGTACATTTTGGGAATGCAAGGACTTCTGAATCTACCCTGGGGGTAAGTACAGAGAGTTTTGGGTCTCCCCCAGAGTAAGTTCTGGGACAACCCCGATGGTATGTCACAGAGTACAGGGACTTGTGGGTCTACCCTGTGGTAAGTTTAGGATCAGACAAATCAGACAAAATCCAGAAACAGGATCACATGATGTCACCTCACACCTTCAGAAGATTCAACTCTTACCTCCATTTTGTCCATCTGGTCAAAGAAGTGGGCCGACTGGAGATAATGAGACAGAGACAGAGACAGACAGACAGAAGTTAAATATTAAGTTAAGTTTAAGGGTTTTATTTGTGCTCTTTTTATGATTTTTTCTCTTTGGAGCTCCCCCAACATCACCGTAAACAACTATCTCAACATATGTACGTGTGTGTGTGTGTGTATGTGTGTTACCTTCATGGTGGGGGGTGCGGTGCGTGGGGGGGAGGGGGGGCAGTCTGCCAGAGGAACATTGGAAATGGTCAGTAGCTCCTGTTTACTGAAACAAATAAAAACAACCAATCAAGATCAACAATTAGTGGCAACGATTTACTGTAAATATTGATGAGTCACTCTTGGATTCACACACTCTCGAGCCCAAACTGCTGAGTCATATTGGGAGATCAGGGACATGGATTTGGATAATAAAGAAGTATAGAAGAGGTTCATTGGGTTTACGCGGTGGTACAGCGGCTGTCACGCTGACTTGTATATTGTGACGCGATGGCAGTGCAGATATGACCTTGATGTGGTCAGTGACTCGACTGAACCCGGTGGCGCTGGGGGACGTTCTGTGGCAGGAGGACACAGCTGTGTGTCCTCTGGACAAAGACACCTTCACGGGCAAAAGAGTCAGTGACTCCATGTACATTTGGCCTCCGGTGTGATGGCGACGTGTCAGACATCCTGCTGAGGTGTTGACATCGTCACCTCCAGGATGTCGGGGAGTTTCTGCAAGTAAAGGTTTTGGTGGAAGAAGACCCTGGAGTCTGTGACCCCGAAACCGACTGAATATTACAAACGTTTATCTGCAAAAATAAACAGCAGTTGTCAGTTTTTGTTGCTATTCTCACAGCGTGTCTGTAGAAATACGTCTGTAAAATCCAAGATAACCCTTGACATATTGACTTGTTTTCCTTTGTGATACCGTGTACCATGACCGTGAGTCTTAGGTACTCTGACATTTCTCAGACGTGATATTTTGTTGTGCACAGGAATGCGATCAGGTCCAGACACTTACCGACCTGATGAGACCTGCCTACGCAGTAATGGTCCATCGCAGGGATACACATTAAGACAAAGAACCATTCACTCTGATGGTCAATGTAGAGTGTGCCTAATCCCCAAATCTGCATGTTCTTGGACTGTGGGAGGAAACAGGAGAACCTGGAGAACCTGGAGAACCCGGAGAACCCGGAGAAAGACAACCCTGAGGTAAGTCCAGTGAGTTTTGGGTCTACCCTGTGGTAAGTAGAGTCCAGTGAGTACTGTGTCTGGCCTGGGTGAGTTCTAGATCTACAGTACTCTGGGCTATGTTCTGAGAGTCCAGTGAGCTTTAGGTCTGCTCTGGCATGACTGAAGACCCTGATTGGGATATGTTTCCTGTATGATAAACATATCATCAAGCCCTGAGATCATGATGAAATCATGATGAGCTCAAACCTCCAAATGACTCATTGCTATCACATGACTCACGTACACACGGGGAGAACATGCAAATCTATGCAGAAAGACCCTCGTTCCAACCGGGTCACCAACCCGAAGTCTTCTTGCTGCAAAGGCAAGAGTGCTAACCACGACTCCAACCACATGGCCCGTGATACAGAGTCCTGATTATCCAACATCATCATGCACAAACATCATTTTAACAACCCCCCCACCCCTTAAGTCCAGCAGAGACCTGATCCAGAATCCCAAAAGCCCAGAGTCCAGGAACGAATGGAAAAGGTCACAGAGACGCAACGAGATGATGAGAAAGGAAGGAAAGGAGACAAGAAAACCCGCTGAGAGAGGAAAGGTCACGCTGTGTGTGTGTGTGTACTTGTACATACATCTTTGTGAGGACCATAATACATACAGACCACAGGAAGCCAGGGTCCTTACATCCTGGAACACCGTCAGTCACCGCTTATGGGTTAAGCCTTGGCTGTAGACTTCGGTTTAGGTTCAGATTGAAGGGTTTAGTTGTGATGGCTACAGTTTTTGACGGGTTTCACTTCAGGGTTTTAGGGTTAACATCAGGTACAGGTTCGCCTTGGAGGTCTTATAGCTAGCATTATAGTACGACTGTGTGTTACACAGTTTAAGTTCAGGGTTAGGAAACGTCTACAACGTCTCTCTACTACAGAAGGACAAGAACGTGTGTGTGTGTGATGTCATCCTCCTGACCTTCAGTTCAAAATAAAACCAGTTTCCTTTTTAACCAGATTCTCAGCTGGTTTGTTATCAACACTGACAGCTGCGTGTCAGAGACACTAACACTAATTTGCAACACACATGCACACGCACGCACACAGGCACACACACACAACACTCCTCTAGGCATTTCACCGTGACAGAAACATGGACACATGACAGAAACATGGACACACGACCGAAACATGGACACATGACAGAAAATGGACATGTGACAGAGACACTGACACATGACAGAAACACGGACACATGACAGAAACATGGACACATGACAGAAAATGGACATGTGACAGAGACACTGACACATGACAGAAACATGGAAACATGACAGAAACATGGACACATGACAGAAACATGGAAACATGACAGAAACACGGACACATGACAGAAACACGGACACATGACAGAAACTTGGACACATGACAGACACACGGACACATGACAGAAACATGGACACATGACAGAAACATGGACAGAAACACGGACACATGACAGAAACATAGACACGTGACAGAAACATGGACACGTGACAGAAACATGGACACGTGACAGAAACATGGACACGTGACAGAGACACGGACACATGACAGAAACACGGACACATGGACAGAAGTACGGACACATGACATAAACACAGACACATGACCGAAACATGGACATAGTGAACATGTGTTTCGTCCTGCAGGTAAAACCTGATCTGTCTCTTGTGACAGTCATAAATGCTGCAGCCTCCAGGGGGCACTGTGGTGTCTCATCACACACCACACACCTGCAGACCTGCGCTGACATCTGTCGACAACAACAACAACTTAAAACACAAGATTCAGACGGACTGTCTGCCCTTTAGCTGCCCACACACACACATGCACGCACACGCACCCCCACACACACATGCACGCGCACACACACACACATGCACATAAAAATAATAAAACAAACTCAACATGTGTAAATATTAAAAAGACAAGTGTTCTATATAATTGTACTATCACATAAACACATGAGAAATTTTGACACAATGGCACACACACACACACACACACACGCACAGATGGAGGATGGAAATACCAGACTCACCAGTGCTCATGCGACATTGTTGCGTTGCCGTCGGTAACTGAGCATCTCATTGAAATCTAATATAAAACACCAGTACTCTCTCTCTCCCTCTCTCCCTCTCTCTTATACCCCCCTCCCCATACCATCAGGAGGACCATCAGTATTGTGGCACCTTAATCACTTTGGGGGGGGGGAGTGGGAGAGAGAGGGAGGGGCAAGAGGAGAAAGAGAGAGGGGGACAGATGGAGGACAGCAGGAGAAGTGAGACAGAGTGTGAATTGTTATTCAAATGTCCTGCCGCTGATCTTCTGATAGTGAACGTGTGAAATCTGTGACGATAACAGTGTGATATGAAACAGCTGTTATTGTGAAACTGTGACAACAGCAGTGATGATTGTGATAATATATGTGAGAAATGTGATTACTGTGATTATAACTGTGATAAGAAATATGACAACTGTGATTATAACTGATATAAATGAGATAACTGTGATAATAACTGTGATTATAACTGTGATAATAAATGTGATTACTGTGATTATAACTGTGATAAGAAATGTGATAAGAAATATGACAACTGTGATAATAAATGTGATTACTGTGATTATAACTTTGATAATAAATGTGATAACTGTGATTATAACTGTGATAATAACTGTGATAATAAATGAGATAACTGTGATTATAACTGTGATAATAAATGTGATAACTGTGATAATAAATGTGATAACTGTGATTATAACTGTGATAATAACTGTGATTATAACTGTGATATAAATGAGATAACTGTGATAATAACTGTGATTATAACTGTGATAATAAATGTGATTACTGTGATTATAACTGTGATAATAAATGTGATAAGAAATATGACAACTCTGATAATAAATGTGATTACTGTGATTATAACTGTGATAATAAATGTGATAACTGTGATTATAACTGTGATAATAACTGTGATAATAAATGAGATAACTGTGATTATAACTGTGATAATAAATGTGATAACTGTGATTATACCTGTGATAATAACTGTGATTATAACTGATATAAATGAGATAACTGTGATAATAACTGTGATTATAACTGTGATATAAATGAGATAACTGTGATTATAACTGTGATAATAAATGAGATAACTGTGATAATAACTGTGATTATAACTGTGATAATAAATGAGATAACTGTGTTAATAACTGTGATAATAAATGTGATAACTGTGATAATATATGTGATAATAACTGTGATTATAAATGTGATAAATGTGATTACTGTGATGATAACTGTGATAATAAATGTGATAACTGTGATAATATATGTGATTATAAATGTGATAAATGTGATTACTGTGATTATAACTGTGATAAGAAATGTGATAAGAAATATGACAACTGTGATAATAAATGTGATTACTGTGATTATAACTTTGATAATAAATGTGATAACTGTGATTATAACTGTGATAATAACTGTGATAATAAATGAGATAACTGTGATTATAACTGTGATAATAAATGTGATAACTGTGATAATAAATGTGATAACTGTGATTATAACTGTGATAATAACTGTGATTATAACTGTGATATAAATGAGATAACTGTGATAATAACTGTGATTATAACTGTGATAATAAATGTGATTACTGTGATTATAACTGTGATAATAAATGTGATAAGAAATATGACAACTCTGATAATAAATGTGATTACTGTGATTATAACTGTGATTATAACTGTGATAATAACTGTGATAATAAATGAGATAACTGTGATTATAACTGTGATAATAAATGTGATAACTGTGATTATACCTGTGATAATAACTGTGATTATAACTGATATAAATGAGATAACTGTGATAATAACTGTGATTATAACTGTGATATAAATGAGATAACTGTGATTATAACTGTGATAATAAATGAGATAACTGTGATAATAACTGTGATTATAACTGTGATAATAAATGAGATAACTGTGTTAATAACTGTGATAATAAATGTGATAACTGTGATAATATATGTGATAATAACTGTGATTATAAATGTGATAAATGTGATTACTGTGATGATAACTGTGATAATAAATGTGATAACTGTGATAATATATGTGATTATAAATGTGATAAATGTGATTTCTGTAATAAATGTAATAACTGTCATAATAACTGTGATAATAAATGTGATAACTGTGATTATAACTGTGATAATATATGTGATGATTACTGTGATTATAAATGTGATTACTGTGATTATAACTGGGATAATAAATGTGATAACTGTGATTATAACTGTGATAATATATGTGATGATAACTGTGATTATAAATGTGATAAATGTGATTACTGTGATTATAACTGTGATAATAAATGTGATTACTGTGATTATAACTGTGATAATAAATGTGATAACTGTGATAATATATGTGATAACTGTGATTATAAATCTGATAATAAATGTGATAACTGTGATTATAACTGTGATAATAAATGTGATAACTGTGATTATAACTGTGATAATAAATGTGATTACTGTGATTATAAATGTGATAAATGTGATTACTGTGATTATAACTGTGATAATAAATGTGATAACTGTGATAATAACTGTGATAATAAATGTGATAACTGTGATTAAAACTGTGATAATATATGTGATAACTGTGATTATAAATCTGATAATAAATGTGATAACTGGGATTATAACTGTGATAATAAATGTGATAACTGTGATTATAACTGTGATAATATATGTGATAATAACTGTGATTATAACTGTGATAATATATGTGATAATAACTGTGATTATAAATGTGATAAATGTGATTACTGTGATTATAACTGTGATAATAAATGTGATAACTGTGATAATATATGTGATAATAACTGTGATTATAACTGTGATAATAAATGTGATAACTGTGATTATAACTGTGATAATAAATGTGATAACTGTGATAATATATGTGATCATGTGATTATAAATGTGATAATAAATGTGATAACTGTGATTATAAATGTGATAAATGTGATTACTGTGATAATAAATGTGATAACTGTGATAATATATGTGATCATGTGATTATAAATGTGATAAATGTGATTACTGTGATAATAAATGTGACAACTGTGATTATAATTGCGATAATAAATGTGATAATAAATATAAATGTCATAAAAAACAAAGATAACTGTGATAATGAATTTATGAATTTTACAAACTGAACTTTTAAAGTTATTGACTGTGGGTGGGGCTTCAGTCTGAGGGCCTGCCCACATTGCGTTTTTTTTGTTGTTGATCATAGTTTTTCTTTTTTTGTCACTCACCGAGCTCTGAGCGCACCGACTGTGGATTTATCAATCCTGCAGAGAGAGAGACAGGGAGAGAGAGAGAGAGAGACATGCTGTTATCACTGATAACACCACTGACGAGTTCCAGCGGCATACTCCATTAACCTTAGTAACCTGTGTGTGTGTGTGTGTGTGTGTGTGTGAGGCTTCAGCAATAAAAATGTATTTATTGAGGAGCTACAGCTGCAGTAAATCACACATTTCATTTCACTCTCACACACACACACACACACACACACACACACACACACAGTTATTATTAAGTTCACAACATTTATTTTAATGTCTGTGTTTAAAGAACGAAGGACAAATAGCGTTTGTTTATCGCAAACTGTACGTTAAATACACGCTTGTCACATGACTCAGTCAAGAAGGAAAGGAAAGTGTCACGGCGGGAGTCAAGATCTTGGACTCAATTGCACGAGAACAGAAGCAGGTTTCAAAAAGGTTTATTTGCTTGGATAAGCAAAAATGAAAAGAGGTAAAAAAAAAACCCATGGAGGGAGCAAACAGGCTCCTAAAACTCCTTAAAAAACACAGAAAAGAAATCTACAGCCAAGCTGCGATACTACCGTGAACAGGGAAACCACGAGATACATCTGTGACACACTGACAACGGGAGAGTGAAGCCTTTAAAGGTGCAGGGGTAATTATCACCAGGTGCAAGTGGTTACTAATCAACGGGGCGCGGTGAAGACAGAGACAGTGAACACAGACAGTAGAAACCCATCACCAAAACAAAACAGGAAGTGACATAACAAAACTACCCACACCAACTAAACTAACATAACCGCCGCTTCGTGACAGAAAGGAAAGTGGACACAGAGGAGGAGAGAGGTAATGTAATAATGAAAATGAACGGAGAGAGAGAGAGAGAGAGAGA
The DNA here is from genome assembly GCF_958295425.1 of Solea solea. Taxonomy (NCBI): domain Eukaryota; kingdom Metazoa; phylum Chordata; class Actinopteri; order Pleuronectiformes; family Soleidae; genus Solea; species Solea solea. The sequence continues at coordinate 628,581 of NC_081137.1, forward strand.
GAGAGAGAGAGAGATCGACCTTAATGCTAAAAGCTTAGATGTAAGATGACTGTGAGAAGTTCACTCCCTCAGGTCATAAATAACACACACACACACACACACACAGGACTCTGCATTGACTTCCATTCAACGACAAGTGAAATATATGAAAACATAAACACGTGCAAAGACAGACATGTGAATAACGCATATAAATGTGCAAATCGTGCGTTTCAGTGACATCATAGTGAGGGGGCGGAGCCAAACTGAGGTCATTGAGTTGAATATAGAAGTGTTTGAGCGGCCGCCTGAAGCTGCTGCTGCTGCTGCTGCATTATTAAATACTATAAACTGAGGCAGTCAGGAGGAAGGAGGGAGGAGACAGCAGAGGAAAGGAGACAAGAGAGAAGAGAGAAGGGCGTACGCTGAAGGACATAATGAGGTGAGGAAAAGGAAGAAAAAATGAATAAAAAGGAAAGTAGAGAGGAAGGAGAGAAACGTGTATCACAGGAAGGAAGGATGTAGAGAAGGAAGGTAGGACGTGTCGGAGGAGTTAGTGAAGGAAGCAAAGGACCGGAGGGAAAAAGGAAAATGTCAGAAATGAAAAATGAAAGTCGGGACAGAGGGAATTAAGGACATGTGGAAGGAGAGAAGGTGGCCGCAAAGGAAAGGAGTCATGGCAGGAATCAAAGAGGTGTTGAAGGAAAACACAGACAGAGGAAAAAGGAAGGATGTTATGAAAGAGGAGGCATTTAAGGACAGAGGGAGATATGGTAGGATGTGAGCAGGTGTCCGAGGACAGAAGGACGTGAGGAGGACAGCAGTGAATGATTGATTATCTCACTGTGAGAGAGTAAACCACAAGCTAAAATCACTGGTTTTCTCTGTGGACTTTGGTGTGGGAGAGTGAGTGAGTTTCCTGGAGGAAAAGTTGGTGAACACAGAATGGGATTAAGTGACGCTCACTATAATCTCAGCAGACTGAACTCGACAGATTAATGTCGACAGTGTGGAAAGTTTTCAAACAAAACCTTGTTGAAAAGAAGTCACATTTTAACTCCACCAATGTTAATGTTCACACACACACACACACACACACACACACACACCTGGTTATTTTACTCACGATAAACAAGGATCAATTTGTTTTTTGGTGCCAAAATAATGACATCACAGTGACATCACAGTGACATCACTGACATGTCACAGTGACATGTCAGTGATGTCACTGCTCAGGCTGTAAATGAGGTGAAAAAGGATGACGCTCTCCGTCTCTTCCTCTCTTACCCTCCGAAGCCTCCGAATGACACGCTCCTCTTCCTCCTCAGCATGATCCCTCGCTCGCCCTCTCCTCCTCTTTGTCTTGTTTCCTCTCTTATTGTGTCTGGGTTTTCCTCCTTCTCTGTCTCTCTCTCGCAATGTCTCGTTCTATCTATCTCTCCACCTATAAATACGACCATCTCTGTCAAACGCCCTCCTTAACAAGCTCTTACTGGCCTCACTCACTCATTCACTTACTCATTCACTCACTCCCTCACCCTCCCTCTCTTAATGTTTCTCTCTCTCTCCTTGCTCTCGTTCTCCCTCTTCAATCTACCGCTCACACACAGCAAGAGAAGGGGCGAGAGACATAGAGAGAATATAAATGTCGGTCTCTCTCTCTCTGTCTGTCTCTCACTGTTAGACAGACTTTTCCAACAGGAAACTGAAGTTTGTAAACCACTCACTCTTCCTCACCAAAGTCCATAGAGAACCACGCTAGAAAGTTGAATTCAGACACAGACACTCTGAGGCAAAGTTCAGGTTTTTAGAAGCTTGTGTGTGAGAGGCACCAACACTGACACGTGACTGTGCAGTGAGCGCCCCCTCTTGGGAGGCAACAGAAAAAACTTTTATCATTTTGAACGAAGACTGATCAAGGAAACACTTTTGATACATAAAAGTGAAAGGAAAGGAAATCGCTGCGAGCAGGGTTCGAACCTGCGCGGGGAGACCCCATTGGATTTCAAGTCCAACGCCTTAACCACTCGGCCATCGCAGCTGGCACAACATATGTATAACTAAGTAATTTCCACTGATAAATTAAATATATTAAAAAATATAAATAAATACAGAAATAAATGTATAAATAAATACAAGAATAAATAAATAAATGCATAAATAAATACAGGCATAAATAAATATATAAATAAATAAATACAGGCATAAATAAATGTATAAATAAATAAATCAAAGAATAAATAAATGTTTTACATTTATTTCTACATTTCTGTTCACTTACATTTTTTATTTATTTATTGCTGTGTCCATATGTTAATGAGGTAGCAGGTTTGCAAATGATTTAACACTTTAAATAAATGATTTAACACTTCACATAAATAAACTGTAAGTTCTACAAATTATTTACATTTTTTACAAGGTGCTTTTCCACCTCAGAGAGAATGAATGAGTGTCAAAAGTTTCAAATGCAGAATCCCGCCCACACAGAGTTTTCTCAGAATCTGATTGGCTCTTTTGCCCCTTTGGTTAGGAACGTTCTTCTCTGTGTTCGGAGGAGGTGTTAGGACTTTGTTAGCACTTTGTTAGGACCTGTTAGGACCTTTGTTAGGACTTTGTTAGGACCTGTTAGGACCTTTGCTAGGACTTTGTTAGGACCTGTTAGGACCTTTGTTAGGACCTGTTAGGACCTTTGTTAGGACTTTGTTAGGACCTGTTAGGACCTTTGCTAGGACTTTGTTAGGACCTGTTAGGACCTTTGTTAGGACTTTGTTAGGACCTGTTAGGACTTTGTTAGGACCTGTTAGGAATGTGTTAGGACCTGCTTAGCAGTCCTTTTGGCAGAGGGTACAACAAGTAATTTCGCCTGATAAATATGGAGGACGAAACTTGACTCATGTATAAATAAATACAGAAATAAATTTATAAATAAATACAGAAATAAATTTATAAATAAATACAAGAATAAATAAATAAATGCATAAATAAATACAGGAATAAATAAATGTATACATAAATAAATGAAAGAATAAATAAATGTTTTACATTTATTTCTACATTTCTGTTCACTTATATTTTTTATTTATTTATTGCTGTGTCCATATGTTAATGAGGTAGGAGGTCCTAACCTCAGTCAACAGCATGATTGGTCAAATCGGAGACCCAGACAAACGCAAACGATTCCCAATCCCAAGCCTTCCTCCCTGTAACGTAACGTTGCAAATCAGCTCCAGTTAGCGTAATGTCCTCGACCAGGAGCTCACTGCAGACCTTCACAGTGTTGCCAACTTTGTTGTGCGACTAGCGACAAATCTAGTGACTTTTTCTGGTGTTATTGGAGGCTTTTGTGGTTTTTGGAGACTCTCACGTGAAAGCACGTATCACACACAGTTTGTATCATATGGCTGTACACCGTAGGATAGTGAAGTTGCATGAGTGTGACGTCATAATAGAGAGACGCCCCCGAGTTTTGATGTAGACTGTACGTTGTCAATAAAACACCGTGAGCACACAGTCGTGTCCGTGAATTTGTGGACATGACATTGGCGACAAGGATGGAGCTTCCCTTTTTGCTGTAACCTTCGTTCCTCGCCCTGCCTGGGGAGCCGCCGATCCCATGGTCCCGCTGGCACGACTTGTTCTAGACGTTCATTACGGCTGCCGGGCTAACCGATACTGGCGATGCTAGGCGCCGAGCCATATTGATCCACAGCCTGGGGAGCGAGGGGCAACAGATCTTCCGCACTCTCTGACCTCTCTGGCGCTGTTCTGTCTCAACTTCAGCAAGACGGGGGGAACGCCCAGTGGCTGTTTGCTTCAAGGTCACTCACTCCAGCTGAGCAGAAGTACTCTGTAGGTGAGAGGGAAGCGCTGGCTTGTGTCTGGGCATGTGAACGGTGGCATATGTACCTGTACGGACGTCACTTCACGCTGAGGACAGACCACCAGGCCCTTACAGCCCTGCTGGCCACGACGGGATCAGGAAACAAGCCACTGCGCCTCTACCGGTGGTCTGAGAGGTTGCAGGCATACAGTTTCACCACACAGTTCCCGCCTGGTCGGGACAACGTTGTGGCAGACCTGCTCTCCAGAGTCAAGCTTAAGTCTGTTGGAGACGTTGCCCAAAGTTTCCGAGGAACTGGCACCCTTTCACCACATCAAGGACGATCTCTCATGCTGGAATGACGTCTGTATGGCAAGGGGGCTGAGCACAGTGGTCCCAAGCGCCTTGAGGGCGCGCATCCTTGCCATGGTGCATGAGGGTCACCTTGGTGTTGTTTGAGTCAAGCAACGCTGCAGGGGCTTGGTCTGGTGGCCAGGCATCATCATGGACGTGGAGACTATGGTGAAAGACTGTACAGCTTGCCTCACCAGCGGTAAGACAGGCCTGCCCCCACCTCCGCCCCTGCAGCCCCTGCCGTGTCCACCAACACCGTGGACCCACACCCAGGTGGACATCTGGGGTGAACTTCATGGCGTCCCTTCAGGTTTCGTTACTGCCGGGATCTCCTCTCCCTCCCAAAGCACTCACAGGCGGTCAGTCTCACAGTCAGAGGGTCGGTCAGAGAGTCAGAGGTCAGCCTCTGCAGCAGTCCCAGCCTGCAGTCATAGCAGACCCTCACCACTCCACGTCCAGGCTGCCGTTCCACCCTGGCTTACAGAGCGGGGTGTAAATGTTTCTTAACTCAGTCTCTCCCAAAAGAAATCACTGCATTTAATACATATCAGAAATAACATATCCATGGTGCGAACTACGGGGGATCCAGGGGTGTCTCAGCCCCCCATAATGAGACATGAGCTCCCCTGGAAACATGATTTGTAAGACTGTGTCAGGGTCTCTAAAATATTGGCGAAATATTTTTTTTGATTGATTTAATGCGTGAGTGGAGTTTGGATTCGATATGTGGCGATATGTGCTGATTTAAGACAAGTAGACGTACAGACTTGTAATAATGGATGCGTTGAGTTGAGTAGGTTTTTTTGTAGTTGAGATGCAACCTAAACCGTGACGTGCCGTGCCGAGTAGATCCGGTGGAAAAACACCACATTGTCCCCAGAGGCACGTGTCTGATACGAGTCAGTACTGATTTCTGTGTTGTGTCAAATAACAATTTTGCAAATTAGACGATGACGTCATTTAGCGACTTTTAGGACAGCCAATAGCGACTTTCCTTACTGAGGAGTTGGCAACAGTGCTGGGCGAGCTGGTAGCCAACAACATTCCTGTACACGACTCAGCGCCGCTAGTAAAGCAGAGGTCGTCGACCCGAATCGTGCACACTCCTGTAACCAATCATGCTGTTGACTGAGGTTAGGACCTCCTACCTCATTAACATATGGACACAGCAATAAATAAATAAAAAAATTTAAGTGAACAGAAATGTAGATATAAATGTAAAACATTTATTTATTCTTTCATTTATTCTTTTATTTCTGTATTTATACATTTATTTATTTATTCCTTTATTTATTTATACATTAATTTATTTATTTTTGTATTTATTTATACATTTATTTCTGTATTTAATACATAAGTCAGGTTTCGTCCTCCATAGATAAAGTCCTGACACCTCCTAACAAAGTCTTAGCATCTCCAAACAGATCAGAAGAGTTCCTAACCTAACAACATTCTGACAGATTATCACCTAAAAACCGACCTTTCCAAGCACCCACGCGACGTCAGAGCGGATGAATACATACACACTGGAAGCGGTGGTTCGTTCCTGACGTGCCTCCTCTGAAAGGAGCCTTTTCCGAAGTTGCCATTGACTACACGGGATGATAAACAGTTCGGGAGCGTTCACGTCTAACTCCGCTGCTCAAACTCCATTTTCTCCGACACGACACGGGCACAAAGTATTACTGCGCGTCCCGCGATGGTATCCAAACACCTCGCGGAAGAATACCGACTGCAAACGTGAGCTCTGATTGGCTGAGATGAAGCGTTCTCGCGATATTCTTCCGTCAAAATCATAACGTAACGTAACGTAACGTAACATAACGTAACGTAACATGCACTCGTGAACACTGCATATAAATAATCATATAACTGCACATCATCGATATCGTGGGGATGTAGCTCAGTGGTAGAGCGCGTGCTTCGCATGTATGAGGTCCCGGGTTCAATCCCCGGCATCTCCATCTGTTTTCACAAGTCAGTGAAACTTAATTATTCATTCATTCATTTATTTATTTATTTATTCATTTATTTATGCATTTATTTATTCATTCCTGTATTTATTTATACATTTATTTATTTATGCATTTATTTATTCATTTCTGTATTTATTTATACATTTACTTCTGCATTTATTTATACATTTATTTCTGCATTTATTTATACATTTATTTCTGCATTTATTTATACATTTATTTCTGCATTTATTTATACATTTATTTATGTATTTATTTAGACATAAGTCAGGTTTCGTTCTCCATAGTGGAGTGGTGAGGGTCTGCAGTGACTGCAGGCCATCCATGCTGCAGGCTGGGACTGCTTCATCGGCGACCGTGAGACTGACCGCCTGTGAGTGCTTTGGGAGGGGGAGGAGATCCCGGCAGTAACTGCAGAGTGATACGTGCTTTCACGTGAGAGTCTCCAAAAACCACAAAAGTCTCCAATAACACCAGAGAAACTCACTAGATTTGTTGCTCGTCGCACAACAGAGTTGGCAACACTGTGAAGGTCTGCAGTGACCTCCCAGTCGAGGACATTACGTTTTATTTATTTATTTCTGTATTTATTTATACATTTGTTTATTTCTGTATTTATCGTGAAAAAACATATGGTTCCACTGGGGCTCGAACCCAGGACCTTCTGCGTGTAAAGCAGACGTGATAACCACTACACTATGGAACCTATATGCAACGACATGTCCCACCTAGTGTGTATATACTAATAGTAGAGAGAGAGAGAGAGAGAGAGAGAGAGAGAGAGAGAGGGGGAGGGGGGGAGTAAAGCTGTTCCATTCATCACGCTCGTACCCACACACACACACACACACACCAGAGGAGGTTTTTCATCTGCAGGTGAGCTGATATTTATCTTCATTCTTGGGTTAGCAAAATGATGATGATGATTTTTTTAAACACATTGTTGTCATGGCAACTTTTGTTATTTATTATTATTGTTGTTGTTATTATTCTTTTTATTATTCTTATTATAATAATAATAATAAGAAAAATAATAATAATAATATGTTATTTATCACGTGCAATAACAAAAATTATTATGTAAGAGTTTTTTTTTAAAGACACACCATAAAAGTGTTAAAGTATGAAAGTTTATTTTGTAAATTATGTGTGTGCATGAGTGTAGTGTTAGGATGAAAGGGTGAACTGTGTGTGTGTGTGTGTGTGTGTGTGTGTTCATTTTTTACCTAATTTCCAAATCAAATCAGCATTGGAGTCAAAAACAAATGAGCTCCTCAGAAACAGGTTCAGCTGCGTCACACATGTGACATCGGACACATGTCAAAACCCCCAACCAGAGAGACCCAAAGTGTGCTCCCTGAAAGGTCATTAAATGTAAATAAATAAATGGACACGAAAAGTATGGAGATTTACCTGGAGACTCCTGGACCTGTGGGTGACGTCATGTTTCGGTCACCAGGTGGCGTTCACGTCCAGGTGACACAATGGCTTCCCATGAGAAGTTTGAAGTGAGTGTTCACACCTCACCTGGTCCCACCAGTGGAACCTTCAGTCACCTGTGGCTCAGCCTGATTGGCTCACAGGGTGAGACTCCGCCCACCAGAGTGAACGAGGGCGAGCGTCATCTCCTGCCGGGTTCTGTGAGATTATCATTCAACACAAAATAAAATGAAATAAAATAAAAGCAGAGTTTTAGAATTGTCTTCAGGTTTTACGACGTCTTTTGTCTCAGACTTGTCCAGTTCTGGTCCAGACCAACAGTTCTCTTGGTCGCCTTGTTTTGGTCCGGCTCCGGCTCGAGGTCCAGACTGGATTCCCAAACCTGGACTGGCACTGCAGCCATGTGGAGGTCCGACGGCAGCATGAGAGACCGGGGTCACGACCTGAGGATGCAGAGACGCAGGTGTTCCACTGTGACAGGTGGCTTCAAACAGAAGATGGCGACGTGGAGCTGCGGAGTGGAAAGTGTAATTTCATTTCATTTCATTTCATTTTCATTTGGCTGCTTGTTCTTCTTCAGTCCAACAGGTGGCAGCAAAGGAGCAGCCTTTGCACCAGGAACATGATGTTGATGTTGTCAACGTTGTTATGAATGAATGAATGAATGTGATACAATCAATGAGATAGTAACGTTTTAAAGGGATATTTCAGGGTTTTTGTGGCACTGATACACAAGGAAAAACAAAAAAAACAATCCCACACCAAAGCCCATAGAGAAAATCAGTGATTTTAACATCACACACACACAGAAGTTGTTGATCCACTGCTGCCTCCATCACTAAGTCCAAATGTCTTACTTTGTCAATTCGGCATTTAAAAATCTTAGTTCAGATTTACCTCAGTGACATAGAGTGACCACTCGAGGCAGCAGTAGACCAGCAGCTCCTGTGTCCCCGAGAGCTAAAATCACTGATTTTCTCTGTGGACTTTGGTGTGTGAGAGTGAGCGGTTTACAAACTAACAGTGAGATAGAGACAGTTTCTCAGTTTCTTCTGACCCATGCTGGCAGCTCATAAAACCTCACCTGAACTATCCCTTTAAAGTCTCACTGTGTCTTCAGTGTGTCTGCTGATGGACGAGACTGAGGACAAGCTGAAGCAGCAGAGACACGAGCAGCTGAAGCAACGACAGAAACTCATCAGGTTTGAATTTGTTTGTGTTTGAACATGAACCTGAAACGTGTGACAAGTCTGACACCTGCAGGTGAAGTGCAGGTATTGCAGCTGCTGCGTCCTATCTGTCTTCACAGATGGTGTGTGTTTGTGGACGGAGCTCCACACTGTGTGGACATGAATACTCTGTCAGAATTGGGACCGAACCTCAGCTTCTCTAGGACCAGGTGACTGTGTCTCTGAATCGCTGTCACACAGTGTCCGTGTCAGGCAGGTGGCGCTGACGAGTCACTGCGGTCTCACTGTCTTTGTCCTCAGTCAACACCTGAACGTCCACTACCTGAAAGGCTTCACTGGACGAGTCCAGGCCTGGACCAGCTTTTCCGAGCTCGAGGCCATGTTCGTTCACAGTGGACACAACAATGACATCGCCAGTGAGACACAACACACACACACACACACACACAAACAAACAAACAAACAAAACAAAACAAAACAAAACAAACACACACAAACAAACAAACAAAAAACAAACAAACAAACAAGCAAACAAACAAACAAACACACACACACACACACACAAACAAACAAAAAACGAACAAACAAAACAAAACAAAACAAAACAAAACAAAACAAACACACACAAACAAACAAACAAAAAACAAACGAACACACACACACACACACACACACAAACAAACAAACAAAACAACTTTAGAGGGAGACAGGAGACAACCTGAGAGAGAGACAGGAAACAACCTGAGAGAGACAGGAAACAACCTTAGAGAGAGACAGGAAACAACCTGAGCGAGAGACATGTCAGCTGATGTTTGTTTACTTGTGTCAGAAAAGGTCAGGGGTCACTGGAAGGACGACTGGTATTTTGGACAACAGTGTGTCAACGGCTCTAACCCTCTGCTGCTGCGTCAGATCCGCCTCCTCCCTCCTCAACTGTCTGTCACTCCTGATATGCTCCGCCCCTTCCTCCCTGAAGGCTCCTCCCTGGAGCGGGAGCTGCAGGTGTGCACGCAGGACTGTGACATTGTTGTTGTTGTTGTTGTTGTTGTCTTCTCGTCGTCCTCACCTTCTGTCCTCTAACAGACAGGACACATTTATCTGCTGGACTACGAGGTTTTGGACGGCGTCCCTGCCAATGTCGTCAATGGGAGACAGACATTTGTGTCCGCCCCACTCTGCCTGCTGCACCTGAACCAGCAGCAGCAGCTCATCCCCATTGCCATCCAGGTGAGTCAACACACACAGAGTCTCTCTGACTCAAGGACCATATTTTATCACTCCTCCCGAACCCCGACCCCTTCAGTTGCAGCAGACTCCTGGTCCTGAGACGCCGGTCTTCCTGCCCTCTGACCCCGGCTGTGATTGGCTGTTGGCTAAGATTTGGGTTCGCAGTGCAGACTTCCAGTATCACCAGTTGGTTTCACACTACCTGAGAACCCACATGATGGCAGAACTGTTCTGTGTGGCAACACTGAGGCAGCTGCCCGACGTCCACCCGCTGCACCAGGTTCACCTCAGCTCACAATCACACGCTCACACACCTGCACGACACGGAATCCTCACACAAGCACACGCTGTTACTTGTCTTTGTAGGGTTTGAGTGTCTCTCTCTTCTGATTGGTCCTCAGCTGCTGATGCCGCACGTCAGGCCGTCGCTTCAGATTAATTTCCAGGCCAGAACTTTGCTGCTCGCTGCTGACGGCTTGTTCGATAAGGTATCACATTCAGGGTTTAGTCGAACAACAACAACTGCGTGTGGGTTGCCAGGTTGTGGACAATCCTCCTCCAGCACTCCTTCCTGTCTCCTCCCTTCAGATGGTGGGTTGTGGTCTCAAGGCGATACCTGTGGTCTTGTCCCGGGCTTCAAAGGGGATCCGTTACCGCTCCCTGTGCGTCCCCGAGGACTTGTCCGACCGCGGCGTGGACAAGCTGCCGCAGAGCTACTACGCTCAGGACGCACTCAGAGTCTGGCGCGCACTGCACAGGTAAACAAACAACATAACGCACACTCTTACATGAAGGTGAAGACATGGTGTATGGTTAGATTAAGGTTAGGGTTAGGACAGCAGCGGTTATGACTGAGGTGAGAGTGAATATTCAAGGGTGAACCCTTGGTGTCCATGAAATTTAGTGCCAAAGAATGGAACGGTTGGGGCTGGTTATTTTGGTTCTATTCCTTATGGAAACAGAACTGGACCAAACTGAACCGTTCCACTCGATGGAAACTCGGCTTTAGACCCCTGATCCAGAGCTCACCAGGCTGCTCATGTCCCAGGAAACTGGACATTTTTGAAAGCTTTATATACCAATGGCATCGAGCGCCGCGACCCTGATGGAAGACATTTGTAAACCTCAGGCATAATGTATGAATCATGAAACTTTCCAGGCACCCTTGTAAGTCAATGTGATGTCCTCTGTAGCCATGGAAACCAGACTCTGTGTGTGTGTGGTAGGTTCGTGGTCAGCTGGGTGGATCTGTATTATCGCGCAGACAGTGACGCGCAGAGAGACCGTGAGCTTCAACACTGGCTCGATGACATCAACACTCACGGCTTCACGCGCGGCGCAGGTGTGTTTGTTGTTGTTAAAGTTGATGTGAAAATGGCCGCTGATCCCGGTCGTCACCGTCTCCTGATGTCCTGCAGGTTTCCCTCGGGTTTTCAACAGCAAAGCTGAAGTTTCCACGTATGTCACCATGATCATCTACACGTGTTCAGCTCAGCACGCCGCCGTCAACTTCTCCCAGGTGAGTCACACAGACGCCAGGCGTCTGCAGGAAGTCTGTGAGATGAACAGGAAATTAGGCTTTTATTCTGAAAAAAAAATGGTAGAACTGTGTGAACAGAAGCTTTTATTCTAAAAACTGTGGGGGTTGGTTTTGTGTGGATGAACAGAAACTGAGACATTTATTTTGAAAACTGCAAAGTCGCGTTTTAGCATGAATAAACAGAAACTCTGGCTTTTATTTTGAAAACTGCAAAGTCGCGTTGTAGCATGAATACGCACTAACTCTGGCTTTTATTTTGGAAACTTCTTTTGGCTTTTCTGTTACTAAGCAACAAAGTGCTTCCTGTTTTCATCTTTTTGTTTGTTTTTCCTTTTCCTGATTTGTGTCTTTGTCTCTCTTTTGTCTCGTCTCCATCTCGTCCTCCAGCTGGACTTTGCTCTCTGGACGCCAAACTGTCCCCCCGCCATGATGCGTCCTCCTCCACGGGTGAAAGGCGCGGTGACGGAGGAAGACATCGTGTCCTTTCTGCCATACGTTAACGCGTCTTGTCGCGTTCTCCTGGTGCTGACTCAGCTGTCGCAGCTGGCTGCCGACTTTGTGAGGCTCCGCCCACCACAGCGCCGCCGGGAAAGAATTACACGAAAACCTCACGAGAAACGATTGGGTTCGGATTTGACTAAAAAAGACTCTGCATTTCTCCCCCTGCAGGTTCCTCTGTGTCACTACAAGGAGGCCGTCTTCAGGGACGACGCCCACCGCAGGCTGCTGGAGGAAGTGCAGGCTGAACTGGAGACGATTTCTGAGGACATTTCTGAGAGGAACAGTCACCTGGAGCTGCCGTACCCGTACCTGTGTCCCCGCCTCATCGACAACAGCGTCAACATCTGAATTAACTTCAGAAAATCAGCAAATACACCCAAATGTTTTTTACCCTGAGAAAATCACTAACCAGAGCTGGTGAAACCACATTAAACCAGATGCAGTGAAACCACATTGAACCGGACTTGGTCAAACCAGATTAAACCACAAGTAAATCATACATGGTTATACCAGCAAATGCTGAACCAGAAATGTTCAAACCTGAAATCATGAGTCCAGACTAAACCAGATGTGTTCAAACTGGACAGGGTTACATTGAACTAAAACAGATTAAAGCAGAAAAAATTGCTTCTTGCTCAAACGAGACCAGGGATCGTCGACAAACAACAACAACACACGTGGTGTTAGCGTAAGTGAACACTGTTTATTTGTGGTTGTGTAGTTTGATGTAAACAGAAACTCCAACGGCCGTGATCACACGTGATTTAATACTGATTTAAACAACGTGATTCTCCTGCAATAAACTGCAATTTATTCAATCAGTTTTTGTGTGTTTTGAGAGCCTCCTGGTGTCGGGCTGCATCATGGGTCATAAGCCCCCCCTCTAGGCTATTCAAGGTTTCATAGGTGTGTGGGTGGGGCTTCAATACTGTCACTACTGTGGCTTGCGGTACATTCCAGTTGTGGCTGGAAGTCGTAAATTTCCGAGTTGAGGAACTCGGACCAACCTCACAAACCCCCATATAGGATTCCAAGATGGCTGCCACTCATACAAACACTGCACATTTTGACTGTTAGCTTGTAATAGCCAAGGATTATTGGTGTGTTCCATATGTAGTCCGAACGCAATTTCCACCCAGTGAACTCCGATTTCCAACTGGGAAACTTGGGATTGCAAGATGGCTGCCACTTGTTCAAACACCTAGCCGTTATCGGCTATCATTGCTAACGACAACCAGCCCCAGTTGTATGCTTTGCGACTTCTCACTTGGAACTCAGAGGTGAAGTTACTCCCAGTTCCGACTTCCGGTGTAAATGAAATGCTCGCTATTTGTCCGGCGGACACTTCTGTCTTTATCTCTCCGGTCAACGATGTATTGATAACGTCGGGATTAGCCGCTCATTAGCGCGGCGCTGTGCCTTTGAATAATACGCAAAGCTTGAAACATTTCACTTTAAAACATTTACAGGTTGCCTTGGTTTCCTCCTGCTGGCAGTTTGTGGTTGTTGACGGTAATGGTTCAAATGGTTCAAAACAAAAGTATTTTTTATCGTCATAAAAACCTCCCCCTCTCTGCTTCCTTGTCTGCTCCCTTTTATTCCTCCTTGCTTCCTCGCTCTCTAGCTGCCAGGATCCACCACCAGGACTTTACACTCCCTCTTCGCAATCTTGTCCAGCGAAAGCAGAGACTTGTCCTGCGGTGGCAGGTAGAGCGGTCGACCCACAGGTGAGCCCACGGGTGGAGTGATGGCCCGACGCTCCATGGCACTGCCCGTCCTGAAACACAGAGACCACAACAGACCAGATCAGACCAGAGCAGCGTCCAAACCAGACTAAACTAGATGTGGTTATACCAGACTAAACTAAACTAAACCAGATGTGGTTAAACTAAACTAAACTAGATGTGGTTAAACTAGACTACACTAAACCAGATGTATTTAAACCAAACTAAACCAAACCAGATGTGGTTAAACCAGACTAATCTAAACTAGATGTGGTTAAACTAAACTAAACTAAACTAAACAAACCAGATTTGGTTAAACTAAACCAAGTGTGGTTAAGCCAAACTAAACTAAACCAGATGTGGTTAAACTAAACTAAACAAACCAGATTTGGTTAAGATAAACTAAACTAAACCAGATGTGGTTAAACCAAACTAAACTAAACCAAATGTGGTCAAACCGGATCTCGTCAGTCCAGATGGAAATGTGTTTAAACCAGACTAAAGTGGACATGATTGAATTAGACCAGATTAAACCAAAAATCATTAGTCTAGACTAAAAGAACAGACAAAATCAGAATTTGTTAAACTGGACTAAACCAGACTAAACCAGAGTAAACTAGAATAAACCAGCATAAACCAGACTAAACAAGACTAAACCGGACTAAACCGGACTAAAGCATATAGAGATTGTGTGTAAACCACCTCATGATGTGGGACCTGGACGGCTGCTGGTGGGAGAAGGACTGCGATCGACCCAGACTGGCCTGGTGCCGGTCCAGCAGGTCTCGGACCGCCGGACTGGACGGACTGTTTTTACCTGAGAGTTAAAGGGACATTGCAGCGTCACGTTTCACAGGTAACCATGGCAACTTTAAGCTGCGGAAACAAAGGCAGGCAGCGGCGGCGGAGAATCCTTACGCGACAGTGGCCGAGCGTCCGGTGGAGGATTAGAGACAGAAGCTGTGAACTGGAGCTTCAGCTTCATGTGCTGACTCAGCTGCGGAGACACAGGGACATGATCATGTGACTGTGTCTGAGGTTAATCATGTGACTGTGTCACGATTCTCCAGATCCTCCATTTGATTCTCAATCTTTTCTCTTTTAGCTCAGAGTGAAAAGTGAGGACATTTTTACACTTTCAGTTTCTAGTTGTTTAGGACAGAAGACGTGAGGACACTTTCAGAAGGTGAGGACACTTTCAGAAGGTGAGGACACTTTCAGAAGGTGAGGACAATTTTAGGAAGTGAGGACGTCACACTGGGGGTGTGGTTAGATCCTCGATTCTGAGAATGTGACTTTAAGAGATGGTGACGCCCTGATAGCGAGCGCCGCGGTGGTGAAGCGGCGGATCATGGTGACGTACCTCGTACAGACCAGGTTTGAGGATCTGAAAGGCCACGCTGAACGACAGGGTGCTTCCTTTACGACAGTGGCCGAGGTTACTGAGCGGAGTGTGACAGACCACAGCAGTCAACGCGGCGTCCTCCACCTGACCACGACCTGACACACACACACACACACACACACAGTCAGTGTGAACACACACACACACACACACACACACACACACAGAGTTAGTGTAAACACACACACACACACACACACACACACTGACCCTCTGGAGTCCAGACAAGACGAACAGCCAGGAAGTCCTGCAGGTTGTTCAGCAGAACATATTTGACCTTGAAGTGCTCCTTGACCTTGACCGTGCTCGGACAGCTGGCCGTCATGACAAAGCGAGGCTGGTCCAGACGGATGCTGGGTATTCTGAGATTGTGTGAGCCAGTGAGGGTTTAAGAAGACGGAAAAAAAGACGTCCAGGCACCTGAGTCGGGCACCTGAGTCGCTCTTTACCTGTAGTGCGTGTAGATACAGTTGGTGAAAGGCATCTTGGGAGTTGACCACTGCAGCACGGCGACCAGAGGAACCTCCAACCCCTGAAAAGACGTCAACGCACACCTGTAATTACACATGGCGACCACAAGAGGGCGCCGTCACCACTGGAATTGACAATGGTGGAAAAGGTGTCCAAACCTCGTTGGAGTCGTCCTGCTTCATGTCGTTCAGGTGCAACTGGAACAGGAAGTCGTGCTCCTCCAAGGCACTGAGCATGCTGGGAAGGCGGCAGGCCACGCTGTCCACCCGGCAGAAAGACGCCATGCCGACCTCACCTGACTGATGACTGCAGGACGAGGATGGGAAGAAGAAGAAGACGAAGAAGGAGAAGAAGTTTGTGTACTTGTGTACTTTTACTCTATTTGTGTACTTTTACTCCATTTCCTAAATAAACAGTGTATTAAGTGTCATATACTTTAAGACATTTACTGAAGTGCTGTTACACAAGGGGACTTAGTAAAGACACTTAAACGCGTCCGTGTACGTACCACACGTTGTCCACCAGGAGGACGGAGCCGTCGGGCATCATGGGAAGGTAGGAGGCATTCAGGTTCGGCAAAATGCGAACATCGCGGACACTCAGCTCCTCCTGAGACGACTCATTCAACACTGGAGACGGCGGAGATGATTTGAGTTCAGGGGCCGAGGAGCGGACATGTCGGTCTGCTCTGAATCAGGAATCTTTTTATTTACCTTTGAGGACGGTGAGCTGCCGCCCAGAGACGGTCATCTGCTTACAGCGCACTGTCGGTGGAGGAAGGACGGTGAGGGTGGTGCTTACTGTGGACGAAGAGGATGAGGGTCAACACCTGGTTTGACACGTACGTGTGTGTGTGTGTGTGTGTGTGTGTGTTGTACCCTGAGCCTTGAAGGTGTTCAGGTCGTGTCTGAAGGTGTGCGTGGGTTCTCGTTGCTGCAGGACGCTCAGGTAACCGAGTTCCTGAACCTCGGCCTTCTCCGCCTCCTTCTTCCACACCGTGACCATCACCTGAAGTGAAGGGACGGTTCAGTCCACAACTACATTCACGCTTTCGTATCACTCTGTAAACTCACTCACTCTCCCACACCAAAGTCCATAGAGAAAATCAGTGATTTTAACATCACAGCACACAGGAGTTGTTGATCCACTGCTGCCTCCATCACTAAGTTCACACGTCTTATTTTTTTAATTCGGTATTTGAAATACTTTTTTTAGATTTACATCAGTGACACAAAGTGACCACACGAGGCAGCAGTAGACCAGCAGCTCCTGTGTCTCCAGCAGCTAAAATCAATCACTGATTTTCTCGATGGGGTTTGGTGTGGGAGAGTGAGTGGTTTACAATCTTCAGTTTCCTGTTGGAAAAGTCTGTCTCACAGTGAGATAAAAACGCGAACGTGTTCTTAAAGAGATCGTAAACTCTGTATTTTGTCTCAGCTGCTGACCTTGACTTTCAGAGTGCTGACAGGAAGTTTGTCCAGGGAGACGGTGAGGGGGAAGATGACCTCGTCCATCAAAACCACCGGCTCATCCAGAGGAGACTGACGAGGACAAACAAACATGTGTCAAAAACGATGAACTATCGTGATTCCAAGATATGAAACTTAACGTTTGTGTCTTTATTCTGTGTTGATGTCATGGTGCTTTGTAGGGTGACCACCAGGTGGTGCTACAAGCCAAAATGAGCGACACCATTGCCAGGATTCATCATCCAAATGAATGTCAGTACAAAATGGCTGCATGAAACAAAAATGGACGACGAATGATGGAAGAACCCCCGCAATACCTGAACCGGTGCCCTGCGGAACTCCCTGGACGCCGTCCCGGAGGAGTTGTGGATCAGCAGCGGTTTACAGTCCCTGAAGCTGCGACAGCGAGAGTCCACCCTGCTGCCGAGCGCCACGATGGCCGCCTCCGCTGCTGCGATGTAGTCCTCCTCGCCGTCCTCGTTGGCCTCGTCCCCGCTGCTCTGGTAGTCATGGTGATACTGGTGGTGGTTTCCTCGGTGACGGCTGCTCTCGCCTGGACTCACGCTGGCCACAGCGCACAGGGAGCCGGCGAGCTCTCGCCACGCTCGACCACTGGCCGACTCAGTCCCAAAACCTGCTGCTGGGCCGTCGCTGCCTCCTGCTGGAGGAAAGACATCATGAATACACATGAGGACACAAATGTGGACGTAAAAATATCATGAGCATTCATGATACGATATTATCACGATATTTAAGTCATTATATGATATTATCACGATATTTAAGTCACGATATGATATTATCACGAAAATTAAGTCATGATATGATATTATCACGATATTTAAGTCACGATATGATATTATCACGAAAATTAAGTCATGATATGATATTATCACGAAAATTAAGTCATGATATGATATTATCACGATATTTAAGTCATGATACGATATTATCACGATATTTAAGTCATGATACGATATTATCACGATATTTAAGTCATGATAAGATATTATCACGAAAATTAAGTCATGATATTATCACGATATTTAAGTCATGATACGATATTATCACGATATTTAAGTCATGATATGATATTATCACGATATTTAAGTCATGATACGATATTATCACGATATTTAAGTCATGATATGATATTATCACGAAAATTAAGTCATGATACGATATTATCACGATATTTAAGTCATGATATGATATTATCACGATATTTAAGTCATGATACGATATTATCACGATATTTAAGTCATGATATGATATTATCACGAAAATTAAGTCATGATATGATATTATCACGATATTTAAGTCATGATACGATATTATCACAATATTTAAGTCATGATATGATATTATCACGATATTTAAGTCATTAAATGATATTATCACGATATTTAAGTCATTAAATGATATTATCACGACATTTAAGTCATTAAATTATATTATCACGATAAATAAGTCATGATATGATATTATCACGATATTTAAGTCATGATACGATTATCACGATATTTAAGTCATGATACGATATTATCACGATATTTAAGTCATGATACGATATTATAACGATATTTAAGTCATGATATGATATTATCACGAAAATTAAGTCATGATATATTATCACGATATTTAAGTCATGATACGATATTGTCATGATACGATATTATCACGATATTTAAGTCATGACATGATATTATCACGAAAATTAAGTCATGATATGATATTATCACGATATTTAAGTCATGATATGATATTTTCACGATATTTAAGTCATGACACGATATTATCACGATATTTAAGTCATTAAATAATATCACGATATTTAAGTCATTAAATGATATTATCACGACATTTAAGTCATGATACGATATTATCACGATATTTAAGTCATTAAATGATATTATCACGATATTTAAGTCATTAAATGATATTATCACGACATTTAAGTCATTAAATTATATTATCACGATAATTAAGTCATGATATGATATTATCACGATATTTAAGTCATGATACGATATGATCACAATATTTAAGTCATGATACGATATGATCACGATATTTAAGTCATGATACGATATTATCACGATATTTAAGTCATGATACGATATTATCACGATATTTAAGTCATGATATGATATTATCAAGACATTTAAGTCATGATATGATATTATCAAGACATTTAAGTCATGATACCATATTATTACAATATTTAAGTCATGATACCATATTATTACATTATTTAATTTAGATACAATATTATCATGATATTTAAGTCATGATACGATATTATCACGATATTTAAGTCATGATACAATATTATCATGATATTTAAGTCATGATATGATATTATCAAGACATTCAAGTCATGATACCATATTGTTACAATATTTAATTTAGATACAATATTATCACGATATTTATATCATTTGATTGATACAATATTATCACGATATTTGAGTCATGGCACGATAGTGAGGTTACGCCATTTTGAATGTGACAAATAATTAATTTTTTTAAAAACAGTACTTTTGCTGCTTAAATTAGTCAAAATGGCTGCCAAGGGGAAAACACATACATTATTGTTGTTTTTATGATTTATACCGTGATATTTTATTGGATGAAGGATTTTTTTTTATAAAATCGTGATGTAATATCGGCAATGGTGAAGGTTTCTGGTGTCTGGTGTCCGGTGTGCGGTGTCAGTGACTCTCCCCTCCCCTCTCTTACCGGGCCCGCACTCGGTCGGTGTCGCTCCAGCGTCTCTGCAGCGCAGCACCAGCAGGAATCGAACCGTCTCCCCCAGGTACAGGTGGCTCCGCCGCGGCAGCGTCCGGTACCGGGCCGGGTCCGACAGGTCCGTGATGGGAACCGCCGGGAAATACATGAAGTATTCACACTGAGACTCCATCATCATCATCATCATCTGCTGCTGCTGCACCATGACGACGGGAGGAGGCTGAGCAGCTGGACCACACACACAACAATGGAACACACACTTCCGCTCCGAGTCTTCACAATAAAGGCACACAAAAGTGGGAAACGGAGGCGACAGCGCCTCTCAGTGGCCACAAATTTAATCTGAATTTCCATGTGTTTTCTGTTCACAGTTTTGTTCTTTAAATGCGCACAATTGTATTTTATTATAATTAAAACACAATAGTATGGATAATAATGTGAATTTTTACTAAAATTTAATTAAATGACAGTTTCTTTCATTTGTTTTATTGATTTTTTTACACAGCAGCAGAAATGTATTCTAAAAAAAAAAAAATCATTCAGAAAACCCACACAACAAAAAGTTTTATTCATGAATTCAATTATTTGTTTGTTCTGTTTTCTTGTTTCCAATATACCGATTTATTTTTATACATCTTGCATTTCTTCAGCACACGTCTTTGGATGACGTTTTATTTTAAACCAGAGTTGTAAACCACACACCTTTATGAAATCCATGATCTCTTTCAGTGAGACAGACTTTTCCAACGAGAAAAAGTTTAAAATAAGGGGGCTCAGACCCTCTGTATTTATTTTGCTCTCTCTTTCTCTTTTACCTTTTAACATCAAGTAAACACAGTACATGACAGTACAGCCTGTGTGTCGCTGTGACTACTGTTCTACTGAAATACAGCAGAGGAAATCAGGTCAGGAAGTGGATTTTATTATCATTTCAGCCACATACAAATACACAGTTGAGATGAAATAACGCTTCCCCAGAACTTATTTGGTGATACATCAACACTTTAACGA
Organism: Solea solea; assembly: GCF_958295425.1. Taxonomy (NCBI): domain Eukaryota; kingdom Metazoa; phylum Chordata; class Actinopteri; order Pleuronectiformes; family Soleidae; genus Solea; species Solea solea. Next base: position 649,439 of record NC_081137.1, read on the forward strand.
GACAGTGAGATGAGACAAACCTATACACAGATCTATAATCTAAATGTATACATTTAGCAGCAGTGGTAAGTATGTTCTATGCAGTATATGTACAGTATATATGAATATATAAGTAGATGCAGGGAGAGATATATACAGAATATGCAAAATCTACAGAGTGTGTATAGAATATATAAACATGTAACACACAGTATATATAATATGTAACAGATTGCAGTGTCTGATTGTTTGTAACAAAAACAAACAAAAAAACTAACTTTTGGACCCAGTGTGGCCGCTGTGCCTTAGCGCCGCCATGTTGGTCACCAATTGTTTACCCCTCTTCTTACATTTATGTTCTTTTGTGAGGACTCTTACTATGAAACAGTCGCCCATTGTTGACATTTAGCCTCTTCTGAGGTTATTCCGTGGTTAAATCAATGACCTTTCATCATAAAAGTATCCATTACGTTCACTCATATATCTTAACACATGTTTAATTTCAAATTTGACCTCTGACTTGCTTCTTTAATTCATCTATAAATAATTTGTTTTGTTCTGAATAATGTTCTTGGACCTTGACTTCGACATGGTTTTTAATTTCGACCCCTCTGTAATCAAGTTTTATGGTCAAGGTCAGAGGTCAATTTGACCTAGGGCCAATGTTTTTCTAAGCAATTAAATATCAATTCTTTATCAGGCAAAACTGGACTTTTATTCACTGATGCTGGCGGGCCAGTTTTGGCCTGTGAGCCACCAGTTGCTGACCACTGCTCTATGGTCTGCAATGACAGCGGAGGTGTCGCACCAGGACGGGTCTGATGGTTTGATCTCTGAGGCCGTAGATGAGAGCGCTGAGGCATCTGGGCAGAATAATGACACACAGGTAGAGAAGAACCTGCATTCGTAGGATCATGACTCGGCCCAGACTGGTGGAGATGGAGTAGAGGATGGGGTTGTGTATCGTCGCCAGGAGGCCGAGGCCCAGCTGAACCAGGTGCAGCAGCAGCGTTCTGCGAGCTTTGCGCGCCGAGGCTTTGTCCGTGGAGGACGCCGACCTGGCCGCGATCGTGACGCCGATGTAGGAGAAAACGATGGCCACGGTCGTCAGAACAAACAGGAACCACATGTAACCTGTGGCGTAAAGATTGGACTCTGGATTGAGGAAAATGTTCTCTCTGCCACAGAAGTCTTTAGTGTACAGAAAGGCCACGTCTACAAAACCAAACTTTAGCAGAAGAAGAACTCGAGTCAGGATGTTCAGCGAGCTGAGGGCCCAAATTCCAACAATGGCCAGTGCCGTGTTCCTGATGGTGATGATGGTGGCGTGTTTCAGTGAGTGGCACACGGCCACATATCTCTCCAGTGACATCACCACCAGTGTGAGCGGAGAGATGCCGTTGAAGAGACTAGTGGCCATGAGCGCGGCGGCGCAGGCGGCGTACGTCATCGTCACCCTGAGCGTAGAGAGCAGGTAGAGCAGCTGACTCTGCACCAGCAGCAAGGTGTCGCCCAACAGGAGGTTATAGAGGAGGATGTAACGAGACGTGTCGCAGAACACGGCTTTACTGCGCAGCGTGTACAACATGGTCCCGTTGATGAAGAGGAACACACAGCAGGGAACTGTGCTGGCAATGTTCAGAATCAGAATCTCCTGAAAACTCTGATACTGAAGTCCAGCAGTGACGTTAGCGTGAGACTGGTTTGTGAAGGTCATGAAGGACGAGCGCCACAAAAATCTGACGACTGACGCTGAAGCTGAAGTTTTTCTTCTTCAGCAGACGTGGCAGCAGCTCACAGGTGTGTGTGTGTGCAGAGTTTACCTGTCCACTCACTCTATATGAACTCTGACCTGCCTCCTGTGACATCATCAGCTCTAAAGCTGATTGGTAGGTGGTGACAGTCACATGGCTGCAAACTAAACATCCTCAGATGACGTTTGGATGATGAAACACACACTCAATTAGAAACAACTGTTCACACTGCGATGAAGTGGTTCCCAAATACTGGGTTGGGACCAACAGCCGGGTCGTGGGAGATTTTTTTGAGGGTCCTCATCTTACGGCCGGCCCTGAATCCTGTGTCTCTGCCTGTGTTCCCTCTCGGTGCCTCCTGTGTCTCACCTGCCACTTGTCATTTACATTTAAGCATTTAGCCGAATCTATTATCAAAAGCGACTTACAAGAGAGGAATAAGCTACATAGAACACTCAACAGTGGACTGTTGGAGGGTGAGAGTTTCGAGGTGGATGCAAGTGCAGATGGAGATAGTGCAGGGGTGGGGGTAGGGGTAGAGTAAGTGCTGGGACAGAAGATGATCTTGCAAGAGCTGGGTTTTCAAGAGTTTCTTGAAGATAGACAGGGACGCCCCTGTTCTGGTAGCGCTTGGTAGGTCATACCACCAGTGTGGAACGACACATGGACTGTTTTGTGCAGGGTCTTGGCTCCACCAGATGACAATCCTTTGATAAACGGAGTCGTCGAGGCCTTTACATAAGCCTTTAGGAGAGTATTTAAGTCGGTGTTGGAGAAGTCAATGTGGGAGATGACCAGAGCCTGTATTAGGAGTTGGGTAGCCTGTTGAGATAGGTACACTCTGATTTTTCTTATATTGAATAGTGCAAAGCGAAATAAGCGGGCGAAAGAAGCAACATCATGATTCTCCCCAAACTCCCCTCTGCTCTAGAGATTGTAGACCTCCTAGTTGGACATATCGTCAGGCTCCATGGCATCCCTCAGGACATCCTCTCGGATAAAGGTCCACAGTTCTCCTCTCAAGTGTGGAAAGCCTTCTGCTAGGCTCTGGGCACGGTCACTAGTCTGATCTTGGATATCATTCCAAATCCAATGGCCAGACAGAGCAGGCCAATCAAGACCTAGAGGAAGCTCTCCACTGTATTACCGCCCACAGTCTCTCCTCCTGGTCGACACAACTACATCAGTCAATTACACCAATAATGTCCTAACCTCCTTGGCTACAGGTATGACTCCCTCCATGGCCTGCTATGGTTTTCAACCTCCCTTGTTCCCCATGCAGGAGTCGTTAGCTGTAACCTAGACAACTCAGAGACACCTCCATCACTGCCGTCGGGTCTGGAGGGAGGCTGTGGCAGCTCTTCTGTGTACCACCACTAGGAACCAGCAACTAGCAGACCACCACCATACCCCTGCACCCACCTTTACTCCAGGCCAGACGGTTTATATCCCCTTGCATGATCTGCCCCTTCAGGATCGAGTCTAGAGAGCTCGCTTCTCCATACATTGGGCCGTTTGAGGTCGAGAAAATCATCAATCCCTCTGTGATGAGACTCAAGTCCCCCCCCCCCCGAAAGTGCACCCCACATTAAATGTCTCTCTGTTAAACCACCCACTCGGCTCATCAATGGTCACCCAGCCTACTCCTTCAGGCGCATTCTGGATGTCCACCATCGGGGCCTTGGTTTCCAGTTTCTGGTTGACTGGGAGGGCTGAGGTCCAGAAGTGTGATCCTGAATTTCCAGAGGCCTCATCCTGGATCCCTCGAGGAGGAAGGGAGTTCAATCATAACACTTCAAACAGCTTCATTTTAATTCATTCACCAAACATCTCTTGGAAATGATTTGTTTACAGATTCTAGATGACATTACATGTTGCAGATGTGGTTGTAAATTTGTCGCAACATGAGGCAAAATTGGTAGACACTTATCCATATGAGGCGTTTATGTCTGTGATGAATGATGGCAATTTTTTTAACAAATAGATGTTATGTGATTAACTCTTTATTTAAATATATAAGTCCACATGACGATAACTAAAAACTGGCCTTTATTAAACTGACATTCTTTTTAAATCTTAATTAAGACAATTAGAAAAACAAAATAATTGCATGTCAGCAGAATTGTATTCTTTTATGAACAAATTCATTCAAAAAACCCACAGAACTGCATTTTATGAACTCAGACAAAAATAAGCATTTTCTTGTTTACCTATATTCATTTCTATACATGTTCTATATAGATATAGATCTTCACTCTTGGATTATGTGTCAGGGTTTAGTTTCAAACTCTGGACGTCAGTTGAAAATTTGACACTGTAATGTTTTTTGATAATCATAAGTAAAGGTCTTTGGATGACATTTTATTTTAAACTTAGTTCAGTCCCTCTTTATTTACTTTGCTCTCTCTTTTACCGCTGACAGTACAGCAGATTATTGAGTAAAGATACACATGACTACTGTTCTACTGAAATACAGCAGAGGAAATCAGGTCAGATGTCACTATACCACTGATTTCAATGGGAAAATCATTCATAAATTCAACAGTATTTACCACTCTTCTTACATTTCTGTTCTTTTGTGAGTACTCTTACTTTGAAGAAGTCGTCCATCTATGACATTTAGCCTATTCTGAGGTTATTCCATGGTTAAATCAATGCTCTTCAAAATGCTCTTAAGAAACTATAACTATTAAACTAAACTAAACCATTAGTATACTACTAATAATAATTATTAATCATTTCAATTTTGAGCCAAACATATGCTAATAGTCATTTTACACACATTCACTCTCCATTACAACAGCAGTGATTTATTTCTAATATTTCAAACCAAGCATATGTCACTTATTTGTCAATTCTAGCAACAGCATCTCTTTCAGGTGGTGTTTTTTTTTCCAGAATAAAAGCTTTGAATTCTGGATGAAATTGTCATTTTTGTTGAAATTTTGGTGGTGGGCCAGTTGTGGCCCATGAGCCACCAGTTGCTGACCACTGCTCTATGGTCTGCAGTGACAGCGGAGGTGTTGCACCAGGACATGTCTGATGGTTTGATCTCTGAGGCCGTAGATGAGAGCGCTGAGGCATCTGGGCAGAATAATGACACACAGGTAGAGAAGAACCTGCATTCGTACGATCATGACTCGGCCCAGACTGGTGGAGATGGAGTAGAGGATGGGGTTGTGTATCGTCGACAGGAGGCCGAGGCCCAGCTGAACCAGGTGCAGCAGCAGCGTTCTGCGAGCTTTGCGCGCCGAGGCTTTGTCCGTGGAGGACGCCGACCTGGCCGCGATCGTGACGCCGATGTAGGAGAAAACGATGGCCACGGTCGTCAGAACAAACACAAAACTCATGTAACCTGTGGCATAAAGATTGGACTCTGGATTGAGGAAAATGTTCTCTCTGCCACAGAAGTCTTTAGTGTACAGAAAGGCCACGTCTACAAAACCAAACTTTAGCAGAAGAAGAACTTGGGTCAGGATGTTCAGCGAGCTGAGGGCCCAAACTCCGACAATGGCCAGTGCCGTGTTCCTGATGGTGATGATGGTGGCGTGTTTCAGTGGGTGGCACACGGCCACATATCTCTCCAGTGACATCACCACCAGTGTGAGCGGAGAGATGCTGGTGACGAGTCTAGTGGCCATGAGCGCGGCGGCGCAGGCGGCGTACGTCATCGTCACCCTGAGCGTAGAGAGCAGGTAGAGCAGCTGACTCTGCATCAGCAGCAAGGTGTCGCCCAACAGGAGGTTATAGAGGAGGATGTAACGAGACGTGTCGCAGAACACGGCTTTACTGCGCAGCGTGTACAACATGGTCCCGTTGATGAAGAGGAACACACAGCAGGGAACTGTGCTGGCAATGTTCAGAATCAGAATCTCCTGAAAACTCTGATACTGAAGTCCAGCAGTGACGTTAGCGTGAGACTGGTTTGTGAAGGTCATGAAGGACGAGCGCCACGAAAATCTGACGACTGACGCTGAAGCTGAAGTTTTTCTTCTTCAGCAGACGTGGCAGCAGCTCACAGGTGTGTGTGTGTGTGTGCAGAGTTTACCTGTCCACTCACTCTATATGAACTCTGACCTGCCTCCTGTGACATCATCAGCTCCACAGCTGAAACAACTGTTGAAACTACTGCACGGTGATGCAGTAGTTTCCAAACACTGGGTTGGGACCCACAGATTGGTCACGGGAGATTTTTTGGGGGGGTCCTAATGCCCATACGACTGTGCTATTGACTTACTTCCAGGTACCCCTCTTCCTACTAGCCGTTTGTATAACCTCTCAGACTAGTGGATCTGTGCGCAAAGAGCGCGCTGGGTGCCCATGGACAGCACATTCGCAGACTGAACTACTGCCTCACTGGTAGGTGGAGTATTAAGCCCCACTCACCAAGCAGAAAAATTATTTTGGATTGGACTGGACTTAATTAAACTAATATTTTTTATTCACTAAGTTCAGATGTCTCATTTTGTGACATCGGCCTTTAAAATCCTTTGTTTCGGATTGACTTCAGTGACACAAAGTGACCACACGAGGCAGCAGCAGACAAGCAGCTCCTGTGTCCCCGCAAGCTTCTGTCAACATCACTCTGCTCCTGGATCAGCGACTTTCTCACCAACAGGCCACAGGTGGTGAGGATAGGGGAGTCCACGTCTGCTCCACTAACCCTCAACACTGGCACACCGCAAGGCTGTGTGCTAAGCCCTGTCCTCTTCACCCTCTTCACACACGACTGCTCTGCCATCCACTCCACAAACATGGTTGTGAAGTTTGCAGATGACACCACCATAGTGGGTCTCATCTCCAACAACGACGAGACCCACTACAGAGGAGAGGTCCAGAACCTGACCCAGTGGTGCTCCGGGAACAACCTTGTTCTAAACACCAACAAGACCAAGGAGGTCATAGTGGACTACAGGAGGTCCAGGAAGACTGTACACGCTCCGCTCAGCATACATGGAAAGGAGGTGGAGCGTGTAGACAGCATAAAGATCCTGGGCATCCACATTTCCTCCGACCTCTCCTGGTCTGTGAACACTTCACACCTGGTGAAGAAGGCTCAACAACGGCTCTTCTTTCTCAGGAAGTTGAAGAGGTCTGGGGCTCTCTTCCCAACTGCTCATAAACTTCTACAGAGCCACTGTCGAGAGCATCCTGTGTCTTAGCGTGACAGTGTGGTATGGCAACTGCACAGCACAGGACAGGAAGAACCTAGCCCGGGTGGTGAGGACAGCACAGGGGATTGTGGGATGCCGTCTACCTGATCTGGACTTAGTTTACACTGCCCGAGTCCGGAGAAGGGCCAGACGCATAGCAACAGATTCCACACACCAGGGCTATGCACTGTTTGTACCGCAGGAAAGGGCAGGAAACATCAAAGCAAAGAACAATAGACTCAGGGACAGCTTCTTCCCCAGAGCTGTGAAAGCAATCGCCCCCCCACAGTGAAAACAATTTGCATCCCTTCTCTACACCCCCCCCCCCCCCCAGCACACACACAAGCAGCCACACACACACCCACCCTCCCAAACACACCCCTGCTGACCCCCCCAAATCTGCTCAACTCTCCATAAAACTGGACCACGTTGCACTAAACTGCACTTTGTAGTTTTATATACTTTACTTTGCACACACTGTACTTTTATATTTTGTTGGGTTTTACATTTTGTTGTGTCTCATTAAGTGTTAAGTCTCTTGTTGTGTCTTATTTAAATGTCAAGTCTTTTTCGGGTCTTATTTAAGGGTTAAGCCTTTCGTTATGTCTATTTATATGTCAAGTCCTTCGTTATTTTTACTATTTTATTGTGTACCTCAAGCCGGGAGTCTCTGCAAAAATTTCATTATGTCCTCATAATGACAATAAAAACTTCTTGAATCTTGAATCTTGAAGCTAAAATCACTGATTTTCTGTATGGGGTTTGGTGTGAGAGATAATATGTTTTCTTTTTCCTGTTCCTCCATTGACACACTTATTATTAGTATCAAGTGACCCATAAAAGATAAAAGGCCATCAAATAAATAAATAAATTAAATGTGAACTTTGAAATCAAAGAGCCGGAACCAGAGGGGGCGGTGTATGAGGGTATCAGCCCCTCTTTATTTACTTTGATCTCTCTTTCTCTTTCACCTTTTTACATCAAGTAAAAATGATGACAGTACAGCAGATTATTGAGTAACAGCAGATTATTGAGTAAAAATACATGTGACTACTGTTCTACTGAAATACAGCAGAGGAAATCAGGTCAGATGTCACTATACCACTGATTTCAATGGGAAAATCATTCATAAATTCAACAGTATTTACCACTCTTCTTACATTTCTGTTCTTTTGTGAGTACTCTTACTTTGAAGAAGTCGTCCATCTATGACATTTAGCCTATTCTGAGGTTATTCCATGGTTAAATCAATGCTCTTCAAAATGCTCTTAAGAAACTATAACTATTTAACTAAACTAAACCATTAGTATACTAATAATAATTATTATTAATCATTTCAATTTTGAGCCAAACATATGCTAATAGTCATTTTACACACATTCACTCTCCATTACAACAGCAGTGATTTATTTCTAATATTTCAAACCAAGCATATGTCACTTATTTGTCAATTCTAGCAACAGCATCTCTTTCAGGTGGTGGTTTTTTTTTTCCAGAATAAAAGCTTTGAATTCTGGATGAAATTGTCATTTTTGTTGAAATTTTGGGGTGGCGGGCCAGTTGTGGCCCATGAGCCACTAGTTGCTGACCACTGCTCTATGGTCTGCAGTGACAGCGGAGGTGTTGCACCAGGACATGTCTGATGGTTTGATCTCTGAGGCCGTAGATGAGAGCGCTGAGGCATCTGGGCAGAATAATGACACACAGGTAGAGAAGAACCTGCATTCGTACGATCATGACTCGGCCCAGACTGGTGGAGATGGAGTAGAGGATGGGGGTGTGTATCGTCGACAGGAGGCCGAGGCCCAGCTGAACCAGGTGCAGCAGCAGCGTTTTGCGAGCTTTGCGCGCCGAGGCTTTGTCCGTGGAGGACGCCGACCTGGCCGCGATCGTGACGCCGATGTAGGAGAAAGCGATGGCCACGGTCGTCAGAACAAACACAAAACTCATGTAACCTGTGGCATAAAGATTGGACTCTGGATTGAGGAAAATGTTCTCTCTGCCACAGAAGTCTTTAGTGTACAGAAAGGCCACGTCTACAAAACCAAACTTTAGCAGAAGAAGAACTTGGGTCAGGATGTTCAGCGAGCTGAGGGCCCAAACTCCGACAATGGCCAGTGCCGTGTTCCTGATGGTGATGATGGTGGCGTGTTTCAGTGGGTGGCACACGGCCACATATCTCTCCAGTGACATCACCACCAGTGTGAGTGGAGAGATGCTGGTGACGAGGTTGGTGGCCATGAGTGCGGTGGCGCAGGCGGCGTACGTCATCGTCACCCTGAGCGTAGAGAGCAGGTAGAGCAGCTGACTCTGCGTCAGCAGCAAGGTGTCGCCCAACAGGAGGTTATAGAGGAGGATGTAACGAGACGTGTCGCAGAACACGGCTTTACTGCGCAGCGTGTACAACATGGTCCCGTTGATGAAGAGGAACACACAGCAGGGAACTGTGCTGGCAATGTTCAGAATCAGAATCTCCTGAAAACTCTGATACTGAAGTCCAGCAGTGACGTTCGCGTGAGACTGGTTTGTGAAGGTCATGAAGGACGAGCGCCACGAAAATCTGACGACTGACGCTGAAGCTGAAGTTTTTCTTCTTCAGCAGACGTGGCAGCAGCTCACAGGTGTGTGTGTGTGTGCAGAGTTTACCTGTCCACTCACTCTATATGAACTCTGACCTGCCTCCTGTGACATCATCAGCTCCACAGCTGATTGGTAGGTGGTGACGATCACAGGGCTGCAAACTTATCGTCCTCAGATGAATAAACACACACAGAAACAACTGTTCACACAGTGATGCAGTAGTTCTGAAACACTGGGTTGGGACCCATAGATGGGTCGCGTGATATTTTTTGGGGGTCCTAATGCTTATAAGACTCTGCTTTTGACTTATTTCCAGGTACCCCTCTTCCGACTAGCTGTTTGTACAACCTCTCCTGACCTGAACACGGCGCTAATTCGACCATCCTGCTCCCCTGGGGGAGCTGTTTTTTTTCTGTGTACAGAAAAAAGACCACACACTCTGACCCTGCATAGACTTTAGAGCAGTGTTTCCCAACCCTGGTCCTCAGGGAACACTGTCCTGCATGCTTTTAATGTTGCCCTGCTCCAACACTCAATTCATTCAAATGATTCAAATGAAGGCGGTGTCCGTCATCGCCACCATCAAATCGTCAAAATCCGCCGGTGTTCCAGTCTATTTCGGATGAAGCACAATAAAATGACCTCTTCAATGGTACCCCAACGTCTTAAACGGTACTTAAACGTCTATACGAACGCAAAAGACGCGCATGTAGGGGAGAGACGGATATAACTGTACCATGATGGGAACACGGCTTAATAATATCTGTTTTAGTAATCCTGAAAACAGAGTCCTATTATTGAAGTCAATATTTGGGCCAATTATCTGATCTGGGCCACACAATTGATGTAGAACTTTCTAGCAGGCAAAGCTATTTATCTTTCATTCTATTTATCTGTTTTTTGTAGTAATTGGTATCAAAGCACCGTTGCCTTTTAAGTGCCTTTAAGGTGCATTGTCAAAGCCCTTTTTTGTTATATATTACCTTCGTGCATGCCTTTGAATCTATCTATCATCAGAACCTGTACGACTTGTCGGTTTTACAACCTAACGGACTGCTGTCTAACTAACTAACTAACGGACTGCTGTCTAACTAACTAACTAACGGACTGCTGTCTAACTAACTAACGGACTGCTGTCTAACTACTAACGGACTGCTGTCTAACTAACTAACGGACTGCTGTCTAACTACTAACGGACTGCTGTCTAACTAACTAACGGACTGCTGTCTAACTACTAACGGACTGCTGTCTAACTAACTAACGGACTGCTGTCTAACTAACTAACGGACTGCTGTCTAACTAACTAACGGACTGCTATCTAACTAACTTACGGACTGCTGTCTAACTAACTAACGGACTGCTGTCTAACTAACTAACGGACTGCTATCTAACTAACTAACGGACTGCTATCTAACTACTAACGGACTGCTGTCTAACTAACTAACGGACTGCTGTCTAACTAACTAACTAACGGACTGCTATCTAACTACTAACGGACTGCTGTCTAACTACTAACGGACTGCTGTCTAACTGCTGTTTAACTGTGTATGTGGAATAAACCTTCAGAAAGACAGTCGAGTTGTACCCGCCGTACTTGTTCTGGTTACCCTTTCCAGAAGGGAGTATTAAGCTGAAAGGATCAGCCAGTAAAAATCTGGACAGGTGATGTAGAGGCCTCCATGCAGGGAGGCCCTTGTTTCGACCAGAGGCCATTGTTCACAATCCGGTCGGAACAAGGGCCTACAGTTCAAAATGGGATGTTCTGTGTGTGTGGTTTTTCTCTGGGTTCTCCAGTTTCTTCCTACAGTCCAAAAACATGCAATTTGGGGATTAGGAAAATTGAACACTCTAGATTGACCATGAGTGTGAGAGTTAATGGTTGTTTGTCTCTATATGTGTGAGGGTTAGGCAATCTGTCCAAGATGTGACCCTGCCTGTCGCCCTATGTCAGCTGGGATTGACATATCTCACCAGTACATTTAACACACTTTCATTAAAATGAAATTGTCATGGTCCAGGTATTAGGTTGAGACTGAGGAATGAGGTTAAATTCCCTAAATGTCAAACAAAGTTTTCTGGACTCGTCTTTAAACTTTGTCTCCACAAACATCACAACAGTTAAATCTACTGCTCTCCATGAAGACTCGTGATTAACACCCGCAGGAACCATTAGCCGTGTCAATATTTACTGATTGGAATAATTAATGTCTTTTTAAATGAGACATCAGGAGATTTGGTCTGATGGGAAGGATTTTTCCCAACGTAGAACTTTCAAATGCAGATTAACAACACGAGGATCTGTCACAGGTTTGTTTGTTTTCTTTGATAGCAAAATAACAAAACAAATGTCAGTAATGAAACTGAAAGTCCTCTGGATCCTCAGGGAATATTCCTCTTCCCTCAGGACAATGTTGGCAAAATGCTCCAACTGAAGCGGGAAAGTTACACTCAGAACAAGACAGCGGAACAAATTACAAAAGAAGAAAAGAATGCAAAGAAAAGAAAATACAGACAACAACAACGTCTGTCATGATTTGATGTCATTCCACTGTCCGTGTTTTCTCGCTGGACTGTTGTCAACAAAACAAAAAGAAACTTAACACAACACAAACAAAAGAAAAGTAATCGCAAAAGTATGATGAACAAACTTCCATACCCAACAAACGGATCAGGATGAGGCTAATGATGCTAATGATGCTCACGCAAAAACACTCGTACTATGGTCGTTTAATCGCACAAAACAGATTCCCTCACATTTTTCTTATGAAACTACATGTAAAATTAGATGAGCTCTTAATTTACAAACTCTAAGCTAAGTTAACGGAGCAAACTGGTACGATGCTAATAATTAAGTCTTGATTATGTCAAAAACAGTGTGTCTGTCATTCTGAACCCTGCTGGAAAACCCAGCATAGACCAGTATAGACCAGCAAAGACCAACATGGACCAGCATAGACCAGCGAAGATGAACATTGACCAGCATAGACCAGCAAAGACCAACATGGACCAGCATAATGATGCTGGGGGACCAGCATAGACCAGCAAAGACCAACATGGACCAGCATAGACCAGCATAATGATGCTGGGGGACTAGCATAGACCAGAATAATGATGCTGGGGACCAGCAAACACCAACATGGACCAGCATAGACCAGCGAAGATCAACATGGACCAGCATAGACCAGCAAAGACCAACATGGACCAACATGGACCAGCATAGACCAACATGCTCCTCTTTTCCATGTACAACACCCACTCACATAGCTTCTCATATCACTGGAATGCAGTGCAGATACCCAGCTGTTCCCACCTGACGACACGGTCTCAGCAAAAATCTCAGATTCTCTGACATATTTGTATGGATGAAAGCCCATCACCTCCAGCTAAACCTCTCTAAAACTGAACTGCTGGTCTTCCCAGCCAAGCCAACAATACATCATAACATCTGCATTAATATCGACTCCCTATCTCCTTCCAAGATAGCAAGAAACTTGGGTGTCATGATTGATGACCAGTTGACCTTTACAGATCATGTTGCTTCTGTCACCCGGTCATGTTGTTTTGCACTACTCAAAATAAGAAAAATCAGACCTACTTAAATGCTCTCCTAAAGGCTCATGTAACCCCTCAACTACTCCGTTCAAAGGATTGTCATCTGGCGGTGCCAACACCCTTCTGTCCTAGCACTTAGCCTACCCCTACCCCGTCTCCTGCACTTGGATCCACCTTGACACTCTCATCCTCCAACAGTCCACTGTTCCTATCGAGTGAAGTTCTTTCCAAGACTTCTTCTATGTAGCGTATTCCTCTCTGGTAAGTTACTTTGGATAAAAGTGTCAGCTAAATGCTTAAATGTAAATGTAACATAGACCAACATGGACCAGCACCAAAACACAACGAAATGCTGGTCTATGCTGGTTTTTCTAACAGGGAATCTGGATGTGATTTTATAATTTAGCATTCCAAGCTAAGTTAAGCTAACACAGCAAACTGGTATGAAGCTAACAAGTAACTTGTTTGAGCTTTTTTCAGAGGCGGCCATTTTGTGCCAACATGTTTTTATAGTCACCCACAGTGGACGTTTAAAGGTGGACTCCTGCAGGGACACTGTCTTTGAAGGACTTTTTACTCCAAGTTACTTCAGACTGTGGGTATTTTTTGTGTGTTGTTACCATTGGCTGTTCTAAACCTCTTTTACTTGTTTATGTTTAAGTTGTTTAAGTTAGTCTTCTTCTCTTCTCACTTTGACTTTGTTTGTGTTTAAAGTGTCACACGGGGGAGCAGCAGCATTAATCACATCAATATTTACTGCCAACATTAATGAGTGAGGGTTTGAATTTTTAATGTGTCTTAAATGAGTTATCAGGGGAGTGACTTTCCTCTGCCATTCCTCCGAGTATTCCAGGAAGCTGAAAACAAAACTTCCGTGACAACAAGTCAACATGTGGAAAAAGTGTGAGGAAGTTCAACTTTTACTGAACCTTAACTTTTTCTTAACCTTACCCAGAGGAGGACTCAAGGTCGCCCCCCCATGCATATAGGCCTTACTCATGAAGAGCAACAGATTACAGATGCAGGCTTAGGCCTTAACAGTCGCCCCTTTGGTCTGAAGGCTGGGATGCTGGTCGCAGGGTTCAGAGCAACCAAAGGGCCTAGATGCCGGTGTGGGCTAGCAGTATTCAAGGCTGTCCACAATCCGGGTTCTGAATGGCACTATGCTGCTTCTATGCACAGGGGAAAGTCCTCCCGTGGCTCACAAGATGCCACAGTTCCTGTGAACTGGGCTAGGTGCAGGGAGCTCGACCTAGCCTGAAGAAATAAACAGTTAGCGACTTTGTTAGCAAAACTCTGCACAGGGAGAATCAACCTGTGACTCACTAAGAAGAAACTACAGCTATTGTGTTGGTTATGTTTAACCAACTGCTTAAGAGGTGTATCAGATCTCAAAACCAGCACAATATTCAAAGCTAATGTAATTAACACAATTATATGGCAGGGTGACCACCAACAATCGGTCACTAAACTAGTTTACAATTTTTAGCAGGTTTCGGCGCTGAACAACCAGAAACCAATCAAAAATCAGAGCAAGCTAAGCTAACATGCTTACACACGCTTAGCAGTAGCAACCAGCATCAGAAAGGTTTAGTTAACCAATCAGTCAAATTCAAGCAATTCAGGCGAAACTCCAAGAATTCAAGTTAAATTTAACAAGATATCTGGCGTTTTGTACATATACAGTTGTGACAAATTTGAAAGCCTCACACAGGGCACCATTATGTCGGGGATCAACAGTTACTGGCAATAATTTGATTGAAAATAAATGTTAAAAAAATGAATTTTTATAATTATTTTTTAAATAAATGTAGTAATTATTATACACAGAGCATTCCTTTAAGTGAATAAAAAGTAACAATTTATTCAATCAATTAAACAATTTGATTCACTGAAGTAAATTTACACAAAGATAATTGAGAAAATACTTTTTTATTACATTTTGTCTTTACTTGAAAAAATGTAACAAAACTTTGAACTATCACAGAATAATTTCACCACACAGATTCTCTTCTTTTCTCTCGTCTGCTGTGGATGAAAATCACAAGAGCAGAAAACTGAAAGACGGTTGGTCAGATATGGTCATGTGACGCTGTGACGTGAGAGGGAAGAAGCTCATGAAGAGAGTGAGGGCGGGAAAAGTGTGCAGAGCAGCTCTGCTTCCACAGCTGAGGAAACATCTGGAAAATGTCCAGCGTGAACCAGTCTGTGACCAACGGCACGGCAGGAAGTCAGTACCAGGGTTTACTGGAGCGGGCGCTGTTCTCCACACTCACTACCGTGCCGTGCTGCGCGTTTCTCTTCATCAATGGCACCATGATGTTCACGCTCAGGAGTAAGGCGCTGTTCCGCGACACGTCTCGATACGTCCTCCTGTTCAACCTGCTGTTTGCCGACACCGTGCAGATGTCGCTCGGCCAGCTGCTTTACCTCGTCGCCGCGTGTCGGACGACGCTCACGTATCCCGTGTGCGGCGTCGTCAACATGATCACCAAACTCACCAACGAGGTGTCGCCGCTCACGCTGGTGGTGATGTCACTGGAGAGGTACGTGGCCGTGTGCTTCCCGCTGAGACACGCCGCCATCATCACCGCCAGGAACACGGCGGCGGCTGTGGCGGCGGTGTGGGCCGTGAGCTCACTGGACGTCCTGACCCGCGTCTTCCTGCTACTGGAGTTTCCATTCAAGGAGCTGGACTCTTTGCAGATGAAGGACTTCTGCTCGGAAGTGTCGATGATGCTCGGGCCCAGGTCCAATCAGTACGACAGAGCTTACAACTGCTTCCTGTTTGCGTCGGCGACCGTGGCCATCATTTCCTCCTACATCGGCGTGGTGGTTGCGGCCCGCTCGGCGTCCTCAACGGACGCCTCGTCTCGTCGGGCTCGGAACACGCTGCTGCTGCACCTGGTCCAGCTGGGCCTCAGCCTCTCGTCCACCGTCTACCTGCCCATCGTCATCGCCGTCTCCAGGACTGTGGCCCGGCTGGTGTTCGTGCGCGTCCAGAACGTTCTGTACGTGTGCATCTTTATCTTCCCGCGCTGCCTGAGCTCGCTCATCTACGGCATCAGAGATCACGCCATCCGACTCGCGCTACAGCACCGACTGTGCTGTCATCAAAGCCGACGCCTGCATGTCCCCAAATCTGACGCACTTCATACCTAACGGTCAATATACTGGGACTGTTTTGAAAGTGCTTTGATATCAATGTTGTGTTCGAAAAGTGCTTGAATTTTGTGATAAACTATGATGAAATATTAGGTTTACAGCAGTCATAAAATCAGACATTTGAACTGAGTGATGGAGGCAGCAGAGGATCAACAGCTCCTGTGTCCAAATGAGCTACAATCAATGATTTTCTCTTGGGACTTCGGTGTGGGAGAGTGAGTGGTTTACAAACTTCAGTTAGATAGAGAGTGAGATAAAGACATTAACATATTCTTAAGATATTTTAGACTGAATCTGACGTTGTTTTTATTACATGAGAATGTTTTTTTTTTTTTTCATACACTCTCCCACACCAAACCCCATATAGAAAATCAGTGATTTTAGCTGGCGCGGACACAGGAGCTACCACTGCCTCGTGTGGTCACTTTGTGTCACCGAGGTTAATCTAAACAAAGGATTTAAAAAGCCGAATATTACAAAACCAGACATTTGAACTTAGTAATGGAGGCAGCAGTGGATCAACATCTCCTGCGTGCTGTGATGTTAAAATCACTAATTTTCTCTATGGGGTTTGGTGTGGAAGATTTTCCTTTTGGAAAAGTCTGTCTGACAGTGAGATAAAGACAGTTTAATTCTAAACGACTTTAAGAACATGTTCACATCTTTATCTCACTGTTAGACAGACTTTAACAACAGGAAACTGAAGTTTGTAAACTGTAAAGTTTGTGGCCTCAACAGCCCTGCAGTGAGTCACGTGATTTTCAACTGTATTGCATCAAATGTGATTATGATAAAATGTATGCTATTATTTTTAAGTTCTCAACCTGAAATGTGAAAAGCTTCCAATTTCTTCCTGTTCATTTTCATTAATTCCCACTGATCATTTTTCATAGTAAATACTGCATATAAGACGTATGATGTAGACGTCACATGTTCACATCTTTATCTCACTGTTAGACAGACTTCAACAACAGGAAACAGACGTTTGTAAACCACTCAAATCTGATTGTTTTAGCCAAGGATTATGACACATTATTATTATTATTATTATATTTAAGTCACAACCTGAACATTTTTGGAAGAATTCCCGTTAATTCCCATGGAAAGTTTTCACTTTGGAAAATTCCTTGTTGTAGCACAACACCATGTCTTTTAATGTGATTTTAAAAAGTGAAATAATGAGACACAGTATATCCGCTCTTCTCTGCAGAGGACATTTTGTCTCTTCTGTTGTAAAATATATATATTTTTCACAAATAAACGTAAAAAAGTCATCAATCGTGTTTTAAAAATATATTATGAAGCAGATAATATCATGTATCCATAGAAATAATCATTTTGAGGATGTGTTTGTATTAACATATCATTTATTTTGTCTTTAAGGAGCACATCAATCACATTTTATAATAATTATTATTATTTCTGACTTTTGGAACATAATTTTTGTTGCTCACTTGTTTAAAAGTGATAATTGTGATCGTGTTGAAAAAATGAACTCATATTGTGATTTGTTATTTCTTCAGTGTGTGTGCGTGTGTTTGACGACATATTAATGAATAATAAACTCATCATCTTTTACTTAAAGGCAGGTGTTTTCAGCCTTTTTACATCAGGAAAATACATAAAATAAACCCAGAATAATTCAACTTATTTAACAGATATTAAACTAAACTTGTTCAATTTACTTTTAATATGTTTGTTAAAAGTTCGGATTCAGTCCGACTAACATGTATGTTAAAATGTCAGATTTAGTCCACCTAACGCTTTCCAACAACTTTCAGTTTTAGTCCAATGAACATGTATGTTAAAAGTTTGGATTTAGTCCGACTAACGCATATGTTAAAAGCAGTGGTGGGCTGTCAGGGCCAGCAGAGAAGGCCCTGCTGGCCCTGACAATATCAAAAAAGTGTTTTTTATTATTATTATTATTATTATTTTTTTTTTTTTAAATTTTTTTTTTTTTAATAATAAAATGAATGTGTGTCTGAACGTGTCTGAATTCAATTACTTTTTCAGTATGTTATGATTATATTTCCAGAAAGAATATGGTTATTTTTTGTGAAGCTGAGCTGGATTTTCCTGGATGTCATTTAACGCATCAAAGCTCCATGGACCTGCTCTAGTAGTATTGGTGGCCTTTCGTTGAAGCTGCCATTTCCTATTTGGTTATAACTTTGACTGACGTGTCTTCGGCCAATCAAAATGTGATGCGTAGTGACAGAACGCCCCAGGCCCAGCGATGTGTCTGGCGCTAGCCCCGGCTGTTGTCATCAACGATGTTTGAACCTTTGGCGGGTTTTGAAGTAAGCTATGGCCACTGCATTAACACCACCGATCCATCATGTTTCTGATCTCCTTCGTGTGCACTTTTCACGGCGATCGTTTGGAGAAAAGAAGGAAATTATTTTAAGAGGAAGACCTACACCGAAGACGTACATCATTTACGGTAGTTGGAGTGTTAATGATAAATTCATAACATTTTTTAGAAGTGGTGAGGACAAAACTGTTGATCATAAATAGTGCCGGGTACGTGTTCCGCCACGTAGCTGACGCCTATGCTTAGGTGTGTTTGTTTTTGTGTCATATAGTGGCTTGTGAAATTGCGGTTGCTGAGTGACTTAACGGAAAATGTGGTGGTAATGATGCAGTAGCCTACCAATGCGCAGTGGTGTGCGTGTGCACTATGGTTGTTGCAGATCAACTGTCCCATAATAAGTTATCATCATAAGTGCATAATAGTGTGTTTTGTATGTGGTTGTGCGCGTTTTTTAGTTTTTTTTTTACTGAAACCCCACGGTACGCTACTGGTTAAAAGTTCAGATTTAGTCCGACTAACATGTTAATCTTAATGATTTTCTCTTTGAGGTTTGGTGTGGGAGAGTGAGTGGTTTACAAACTTCTGTTTCCTGTTGGAAAAGTCTGTCTCACACTGAGATAAAGACGTGAACGTGTGACGTAGATATCGTAGACTTAAACTCTGTCTATTTTGTCTTAACTTAAAAAAAAACAAAAACTTTGAACTATCACTTAATGAAAACAACAAATGAAACTAATCCCACAGAATAATTTCACCACACAGATTCTCCTCTTTTCTCTCATCTGCTGTGGATGAAAATCACAAGAGCAGAAAACTGAAAGACGGTTGGTCAGATGTGGTCATGTGACGCTGTGACGTGAGAGGGAAGAAGCTCATAAAGAGAGTGAGGGCGGGAAAAGTGTGCAGAGCAGCTCTGCTTCCACAGCTGAGGAAACATCTGGAAAATGTCCAGCGTGAACCAGTCTGTGACCAACGGCACGGCAGGAAGTCAGTACCAGGGTTTACTGGAGCGGGCGCTGTTCTCCACACTCACTACCGTGCCGTGCTGCGCGTTTCTCTTCATCAATGGCACCATGATGTTCACGCTCAGGAGTAAGGCGCTGTTCCGCGACACGTCTCGATACGTCCTCCTGTTCAACCTGCTGTTCGCCGACACCGTGCAGATGTCGCTCGGCCAGCTGCTTTACCTCGTCGCCGCGTGTCGGACGACACTCACATATCCCGTGTGCGGCGTCGTCAACATGATCGCCAAACTCACCAACGAGGTGTCGCCGCTCACGCTGGTGGTGATGTCACTGGAGAGGTACGTGGCCGTGTGCTTCCCGCTGAGACACGCCGCCATCATCACCGCCAGGAACACGGCGGCGGCTGTGGCGGCGGTGTGGGCCGTGAGCTCACTGAACGTCCTGACCCGCGTCTTCCTGCTGCTGGAGTTTCCATTCAAGGAGCTGGACTCTTTGCAGATGAAGGACTTCTGCTCGGAAGTGTCGATAATGATCGGGCCCAGGTCCAATCAGTACGACAGAGCTTACAACTGCTTCCTGTTTGTGTCGGCGACCGTGGCCATCATTTCCTCCTACATCGGCGTGGTGGTTGCGGCCCGCTCGGCGTCCTCAACGGACGCCTCGTCTCGTCGGGCTCGGAACACGCTGCTGCTGCACCTGGTCCAGCTGGGCCTCAGCCTCTCATCCACCGTCTACCTGCCCATCCTCATCGCCGTCTCCAGGACTGTGGCCCGGCTGGTGTTCGTGCGCGTCCAGAACGTTCTGTACGTGTGCATCTTTATCTTCCCGCGCTGCCTGAGCTCGCTCATCTACGGCATCAGAGATCACGCCATCCGACTCGCGCTACGGCACCGACTGTGCTGTCATCAAAGCCGACGTCCGCGCGCCACCAAATCCGTCGCACGTCGTACGTGACGGGAAATATTCTGACGCTAAGAAGACGCAGAGTTTTTCTTGGGACTGTTGTGTTTGAAAAGGGAATTCTGTGATAAACTATGATGAAATATTAGGTTTACAGCAGCAGTGGATCAACAGCTCCTGTGTCCACATGAGCTAAAATCACTGATTTTCTCTGTGGACTTTGGTGTGACAGAGTGAGTGGTTTACAAACATTAGTTTCCTGTTGGAAAAGTCTGTTTCACAGTGAGATAAAGACATGAACACGTTCATAAAGATATCGTAGACTTGATTTTATGAGGTAACTTGTAAAAATCAGTTCTTCTTGACTCTCCCACACCAAACCCCATAGAGAAAATTGGTGATTTTAGCTCGCGGGGACACAGGAGCTGCTGGTCTACTGCTGCCTCATTTCGTAGTTTGTGTTACTGAGGTCAATCTGAACAAAGATTTTAAATGCCGAAGTGACAAAATAAGACATTTGAAGTTAGTGATGGAGGCAGCAGTGGATCAACAACTCCTGTGTGCTGTCATGTTAAAATCACGGATTTTCTCTATGGGCTTTGGTGTGGGAGAGTGAGCGGTTTACAAACGTCAGTTTCCTGTTGGAAAAGTCTGTCTGTGAGATAAAGACGTGAAAATGTTCTTAAAGACGTCGTAGACTCAAACTGACGCAGATCTGATGAGCCGAGTCTTTTGCAAAGTGGCGTAAATCAGTTTTTCTCTGTCTGATACAAAGCTGCAGTTTTTCAGCTGCGGTGCTTGAATGTCGCATTTTCAAGGTTTGAAAAAGTTCTTGAAACTGAACTTGTTTGACAGCAACTGCGGAACAGCAAAATCAGAGCCACCACAGGCGTTTAGATGTAAATTTTTTCAGCTTCTTAAATGTGAATATTTTCTGGTTTCCTGTTTTTAGTTTGTGAACAAAAACAACGACGTTCGTTTACTTGATTATTTTTGACATTTTCTGACATATTATGAACCAAAGAATTTATCAATTAAAGAAGAAAATCGTCGACAGAAACACAAAAAAGGACAAACGAGACAATGAAACAATGAGGGTGGAAAAATAAAGCTTTCAAAAACTGTTGTATGAAAGAAAATCAACACCTAATTATTTCCTTCATTTCAACGGTGAAATAAAAAGTTCATGTGGCGTTTCAGTTTCTTTAAATGTGAATATTTTCCGCTTTCTTTGCTCAGTATAAACAAAGAAATCATCTCCATACGTTTAATAATCAGTCATGTTTATATTCTGGTTTAATAAGAGCTCACTTTTTTTCTTTTACTGTCAAAAACAAACAAAACCTCACTCACATTTGTTTGCTTTAAGGAAAGTTCCCGGTAAATTTCCCTGAAACTTTCCATGGGAATCAATGAGGATGAAGTGGAAATGATCATGCACGCAAAAATGATGTAGTAGATCAAATATCTACATCAAAACTTCAATAGTTCAGCTTTTTAGAAATCAGTGAAGTCATGTAGGGGGCGTGGCCTCAACTGCCCTGCAGTAAGTCATGTGATTTTCAACTTTGTATAAGACGTATGATGTAGACGTCACATGTTCACGTCTTTTTCTCACTCTGAGACAGACTTTAACAACAGGAAACTGAAGTTTGTAAACCACTCACTCTCACACACCAAACCCCATAGAGAAAATCAGTGATATAACTGCTGGTCCTCTGCTGCCTCGTGTGGTCACTTTGTGTTACTGAGGTCAATCTGAACAAAGATTTTAAATGCCGAAGTGACAAAATAAGACATTTGAAGTTAGTGATGGAGGCAGCAGTGGATCAACAACTCCTGTGTGCTGTGATGTTAAAATCCCTGATTTTCTCTATGGGGTTTGGTGTGGGAGAGTGAGTGGTTTACAAACTTCAGTTTCCTGTTTTTGAAGCCTAACAGTGAGATAAAGACGTGAATGTGTGTCGGATTCAGTCCGAGTAACGTGTACGTTAAAAGTTCGGATTCAGTCCGAGTAACGTGTATGTTAAAAGTTCGGATTCAGTCCGAGTAACGTGTATGTTAAAAGTTCACATTCAATCCGGATAACGTGTATGTTAAAAGTTCGGATTCAGTCCGGCTAACGTGTATGTTAAAAGGTCGGATTCAGACCAGATAACGTGTACGTTAAAAGTTCGGATTCAGTCCAGCTAACGTTTATGTTAAAAGTTCGGATTCAGTCCAGCTAACGTGTATGTTAAAAGTTCGGATTCAGTCCGAGTAACGTGTATGTTAAAAGTTCAGATTCAGTCCGGATAACGTGTATGTTAAAAGGTCGGATTCAGACCAGATAACGTGTACGTTAAAAGTTCGGATTCAGTCCAGCTAACGTTTATGTTAAAAGTTCGGATTCAGTCCAGCTAACGTGTATGTTAAAAGTTCAGATTCAGTCCAGCTAACGTGTATGTTAAAAGTTCAGATTCAGTCCGGATAACGTGTATGTTAAAAGTTCATATTCAATCCGGATAACGTGTATGTTAAAAGTTCGGATTCAGTCCGGCTAACGTGTATGTTAAAAGGTCGGATTCAGACCAGATAACTTGTACGTTAAAAGTTCGGATTCAGTCCAGCTAACGTTTATGTTAAAAGTTCGGATTCAGTCCAGCTAACGTGTATGTAAAAAGTTCAGATTCAGTCCGGATATCGTGTATGTAAAAAGTTCAGATTCAGTCCGGATATCGTGTATGTTAAAAGTTCAGATTCAGTCCGGATATCGTGTATTTTAAAAGTTCAGATTCAGTCCGGATATCGTGTATGTAAAAAGTTCAGATTCAGTCTGGATATCGTGTATGTAAAAAGTTCAGATTCAGTCCGGATATCGTGTATGTTAAAAGTTCGGATTCAGTCCGGCTACCGTGTATGTTAAAAGTTCAGATTAAGTCCGGCAAACGTGTATGTTCAAAGTTCGGATTCAGTCCGGATATCGTGTATGTTAAAAGTTCGGATTCAGTCCGGCTACCGTGTATGTTAAAAGTTCAGATTAAGTCCGGCAAACGTGTATGTTCAAAGTTCGGATTCAGTCTGAGTAACGTGTATGTTAAAAGTTCGGATTCAGTCCGGCTAACGTGTATGTTAAAAGTTCGGATTAAGTCCGGCTAACATGTATGTTAGAACTTCGGTGTTTGGTTTTTTTTACCTCATACTGAGGGTAGGTGGTGACATTGTGGATCAGTGCTGAGTAGAAACAGACCATGTGACCGTGTCATGTGATGAGGTTGATAACAGAGTGAAGCAGATGAGCTCTGCTCACATGAAGTCAAGCAGCAGCAGCAGCAGCAGCAGCAGCAGCAGCAGAGAACATGTTCCCGTCACCTTCTCTTCTCCTCCTCCTCAGAAAAGCGTGTGAAGAAGGTCCTTTCCTGCGTGTCCTGTTTCCGTGACGCGTCTCTGTCAGAAATGTCCGGTGAAGCTCCGATGAGGACAAACGTCACGACTGGCCTGGATCTGACGGAGCGAGTGATGCTGTCCACTCTGACCACGGTGTCCTGCGGCATCTTCTTCTTCATCAACGTGACCACGCTGTTCACGCTGAGGAGCAGGCGCGTGTTCTGTGAGACGTCGCGCTACGTGCTGCTCTACAACCTGCTGCTGGCGGACACGCTTCAGATGTCCCTCAGTCAGGTCCTGTACCTGCTGTCCATCTGCAGGGTCATGCTGACGTTCCCCGTCTGCGGACTTATGGTCATGATCGCCAACCTCACCAACGAGGTGTCGCCGCTCACGCTGGTGGCGATGTCCCTGGAGAGGTACGTGGCCGTGTGCTTCCCACTGAGACACGCCGCCGTCGTCACCGCCAGGAACACGGCGGTGGCCGTGTTTGCGGTGTGGGCCGTGTGCTCGCTGAACGTCGTGACCCGCGTCCTCCTGCTGCTGCAGTTTCCCTTTGAAGAGCTGGACTCTCTGCAGATGAAGACCATCTGCGGGACAATGGTCATGTTCCTCGGGCCGGCGTCCGACACGTACGACCGAGCCTACACATGCTTCCTGTTTGTGTCGGCGACTGTGGCCATCATCGCGTCGTACGTTGGCGTGGTGATCGCGGCCAGGGCGGCGTCCTCGGCGGACGGCGCCTCAGCTCTGAAGGCCCGCAACACGCTGCTGCTGCACATGGTCCAGCTGGGCCTCAGCCTCTCGTCCACGCTGCACAACTCGCTCCTCCTCCTCATCTCCAGAGTCGTGACGACGGCGGCGCTCATACGAATCCTAAACGTGTTGTACGTGTTCATCATCATGCTGCCGCGCTGTCTGAGCGCGCTCATCTACGGACTCAGAGACCAGACCATCAGACCCGTCCTCTTCCACCACCTCTGCTGCTGCTGCTCCTTAAAGAAAGTCCACATCTCACCCTGAAGCAGCCGCAGAGGCTACGTGAGTTCAAGTCTATGATGTCTCAAGATCGTGTTTCACGTCTGTATCTCACAGTGAGACTGACTTTAACAACAGGAAACTGAAGTTTGTAAACAGCTCACTCTCCCACACCAAACCCCATAGAGAAAATCAGTGATTTTAGCTGACGGGGACACAGGAGCTGCTGCTCCTCTGCTGCTGTGTGTGGTCACTTTGTGTCACTGAGGTCAATCTGAACTCAGCATTTTAAAAGCTGAAGTGACAAAATAAGACATTAGAACTTAGTGATGGAGGCAGCAAATGTCTTCTGTCTTTTCTGCAGCTGAGTCATGAGCATGAGTTTAGTCATTTCATTTCACTAACTAAAAAACTCACTAAACTGTTTTTAGTTGAGCTTGTTATGACATTATGTATATATATATATATATATATATATACACATACACACACATATATATATGAATAATTATGGTGTTTGCATCAGGTCTTTCTTGAAAAAACAGGACCTGAATCTCAGTGAGTTAAAGAAGAGAAAGCTAAATTAAATTAACACTGTGGACACAAATCTAGTTTAAGTTTTTAATTTAGTGCAAGATTTTCAGAATTTAACTGTAAAAACTTAACAAAATATTCATACTTTCACCGAGTTTTCCTCCATCAACTCATTTGTTTTTTCATGTGGAGGAAAGAAACTGGAAAACATTCACATTTAAGAAGCTGAAAAACCACAAACTGGTTTTAATTTTGGAAAAAAACAACTTATAAACTGATTAAATTGATTTGTTGAAGTTTTTTTTCCTCTTTTTCACTGAAATATTAAATATTTATTTACAGATAAAGGTAACATTTTAATTTGCTCTGATTTTTGCATCATAAAAAACAAAGAAAATAAAATTGAGTGTTTCATGTGTTTATTGAATTATTTTTTCACACGTCTGATTCTCTACTGTTTGTTTCACTGTTGTCAATAATCAATATTTGTATTGATCAAACTGACATGTTTTTCAGTCAAAACTCATTTGTAAACAATAAACTTCTGTTTACGTTTTTTTCCCCAAAACAACGAAAATTATTTTTGTTTCTACTCAGAGTTTACGAAGATCGCAAGTTTCTCCGCGACGTCAGAGTAAAAAACACGACAACGCGTTTATTTTCTAAAACAACGTGAAACATAATTCTGCGTCAAAAAGAAGATCTGACTTTTTTAACGAAAAAAAACAACTAAAGATGTTTCTGATGATTTCTGATCATCTGTTCTATTTAAAAAAAAAAAAAAAAAAGGTTTAAAACTTTGACACCGACGTCAAAAACTGTTTGAAAAAATAAGAGCTGGAGACTCTCACTCGTTTCTCTGCAAGGTCAAAGGTCAGCGGGAGAGAAGGGGGAGGTCACTGGAGTTCATGATGAGGCTGGAGTCCAAGTTCAGGCTCTCTGAAAAAAAACAAACAAAAAAAAAGATGAACCAAACTGTTTGAGTTCAGCTTTAAAGAGAGGGTTCAGGTTTTCTGAGAGCGCCCCCTGCAGCAAACTCACCTCGATTAAATCTACGTCTTAAGAACATGTTCACGTCTTTATCTCACTGTTACACAGACTTTTACAACAGGAAACTAAAGTTTGTAAACTCACTCACTCACTCACTCTCCCACACCAAACGTCCAAATGGACTTTGGTGCGGGAGAGTGAGTGAGTTTTCTGTCTAACAGTGAGACGTAGATTTTATGTGAGTTCCTGCTGGCTGCCATGTCCTCACTGAGGCTGGTTGTCAGCAGTAGGGGGCGCTCTGTGTCTCTGTTCCTCTCTCACTCACCTTGGTCGAAGTTTAGCTTCTTATTGGACGAGCCATCGCCGAGTCCTTCGATGTCGACGAGGTCGCTGTTCACGTCCGAGTCGTTCAGCGCGCTCAGTGTCACATCTGAGGGGGCGGAGCAAGACACGTGGCAGGTGAGTCAGCGACACCTTAAATCTGACCGGACAGAAGTCACTTCCTGTTGTTTCTCACCTGCGGTCTTCTGCTTCTTGATAGGCGGGGCCAGCGAGGGCGTGCTCTGCATACCCGTTGCCAGGACAACCTGTGAGGTCGGCACGGCGATCATGGCGGGAGCCGAGGCGGGGGGCGCCGGCGTCATGGCGACTGACGACTTCTTGACGCTCTTCTTCGGTGATTCAGAGGAAATGGGGACTCTGCTGTCCTCGTACAACTTCCTCTTCACTGTGCTCTTTATCTGAGCTCTGCAGAAGACACCGGGCAACCGATTCATCAACCAATCCATAAATCAACCAACCGATTCATCAACCAATCACTTCATCAACCAACCGATTCATCAACCAATCCATAAATCAACCAACCGATTCATCAACCAATCACTTCATCAACCAACCGATTCATCAACCAATCCATTAATCAACCACTCACTTCATCAACCAACCGATTCCTCAACCAACCAATTCATCATCCAACCAAAGAACTAACAAACATCCAACTGACTACCTAACTAACTAACTGCTGGTGGTAGTTCATTTTTAAATGTTCTTCTTCAGTTTTGTTCAGATTCTAATTTAAAAGTTAAAACAAAGCAGCTCATTGATCAGTTATAGATCAGTTATTGATGTTAAACGTTGCGGATCAGTTTATATAAAAAGAGATCGTAAAGACCTGGTTCGGTCACGTCACAGTTAGTAAAAATGTGAACTTACACCGTCCTCTCTTTGATCACCGTGCTGATGTTGTTCAGGTCGTCTCCAAAGCGTCGCACGGCCAAACGCAACATCTCGATCTCCGTCTCCGTCCACTTGGCTCTGAAAAAACCCGACAGAACAGTCGTAAACAACTATTGTTGCTAATGTTACACAAACATGTCACAGAGGACAGAAAAATTCATCGTAAACATGTCAAAGTTAAACAATAATGACGAAATGAATCACAAGGTTGTGGAATGACTGGCTCCCACGAAGATATCAACGATTTCCTCCATTCACGATTATGCAGATGAGGGAAATTCCCCAACAATCACGTGATATTTGTCGCAACGTGTAATACGACTGTATGTAACACGTCTCACCCTGCAGGACTGGAGTCGGACACCGGGTGGAGCTGCATAGTCAGTTCTCCCAATTTGGTGAACGCAGCTCCGGCTGCAGAGAAAATCTCGCCCACCTACAGAGAACAGTGAGAAGTTAATGTGATGGCGTTCACTGGCTGTTGCCATGGAAACAAGTCGTAGTCGTCACCTTCTTCCACACAAAACACACTTTTATTTCTTTACTGCAAATACATGTGACAGCAGAGACTGACCAACACATACACACTGATTATAAATAATCTGAAATATTATTCAGATTATTTACTTTCATCAGGTCAAATTCACAACGAGATGCAAAAGTGAAACTAATCCACTTTAACAGAGTTCGCTTTCAAAACAATGAGTTGAGCGTTAAATGTTAAGATTTCTTTATGGAGTTTCGTGCAAACTGTGACGAACCTGCTCGGTTCGTTATGAAACTCACCTTAGCGGACGCTGACGTCATCTCGGTGACGTCGTGAGGCTTTTTTTCTTTCTTTCTTTAACTATCCTGCTCAGTCAAAACAACGCGAACGTGCACAGCTAGCCGCTAGCCACAGTTAGCCTCTGTATCGTTAGCTGGCTAGCTGCCGGTTAGCCGCTTCCATTGAGAACAGAGTGGAAGTTTAACAAAAAAAACAACACACGCGTCGTTTTGTGGACGCTTAATTATCTTCGTAGTCTTTAGGAAATATCGTAAATATTGTGCAATAAAGATGAACGAGAGGAGAGTTTGGAAACGGAACAAGCCGAACAAGACAGTAGTGATGTGTCGTTCGCGAACGAGCCGGCTCTAAGATTCTTTGTAGCGAACCGAAAGAGCCGACTCCCGTCAGGGAGAACCGAGTCTTCTGCTGACACACAAGAGCGGTTCTTCTTTTCTGAGGTTTTATGGCGGTTGGCAAACAACCATTTGGTGCATTACTGCCACCATGTGGTATGGAGTGTGGATCAAACAGTTGATGTAAATGAACTATTACTGCTAACAATAATAATAATAATAATAGTACACACACACACACACACACTCAGTCATATTTAGTAACAGTCACTCAGGTTCTTTTGTGATAACATGTCTCTCAACGTTGGATTCATGATTTCTCTTTGATATTTATGACATGGAGTTAGAACCTGACCTTTGACCTGTCTCATCAAACCATATCCCTAAAAGTTTGAAGTATTTATTAGTTTTTCTCCATCATGAACTGAGAATTTAAAGCCACATTTATACGCCCGCCCTTCTATTTTCATCATTACAGTTGTTGTTTCTTCATCATCTGCAAATAAAGCTGCCACTGTGACATGGAGTGAACTCTGTTATCATTTAGACAAGATCACAATAGTTGAGTAACTTTCCACTGTGTTCATGTTCATGATAAACTTTACCTCAAATGACTGAAGTATCAAAAGTATCGATATTTTGATGTACTGGTGTAGTTTATGTTTTTAAAAAAATTGTATTTCATCTATTACGTTTACAAAGTGAATTCATTCAAATTATTAATCATTAATCACAGACGTAATATGAAAATGAGTGAAGAAGCCTTTTTTCCAAGCAAGCGTCAGAAAAGCTTCCTTTTTACGATGAATCGAGAAAATAAAACCACTATGAAAAGAATTGTGAGTAGCAGCTCTAAACATGTATAATGTATATGTGTATGTGTGTTTTATTTGTATAAATGAAAACAAACTGTTAAAAACATGGTGTATAAAACAACATAAATCAAACAGAAAAACACTGATTAAAAAGAACTGCTTAAACCATGTGTCAAATGGAAACCGAGCCGAAACAGACGAATCTTTGAAAAGAGCTGAACTTCCCATCACTGCAAGATTGGCGAGCGCCAGCGGAAAGGGCGGGGCTTAACGGTTCACGCTCTCTGATTGGGCGACCTCGCTGCGGCTTCCGACAATCACCGAGTTCCTCCGAGTGGAACCGACGGATGAGGATCAGCTGACCCCGCGGCTTCGGTGCCTTCGACGCAAGCTGTTCTTCGTCTTTTTTCAGCGAACTGAGATAAGACATCGCGCAGAGACTGTACCGAACACCGCGGACACCGACATGCCGTCGCTGCTGTTCTGCGGGCCTAAGATGGCGGCCTGCGGCATCGTCATAAGCATCTGGGGAGTCATTATGCTGGTAAGAGCCGCAACCGACTAACTCCCGGAGGACGGAGCAAATATCGTGAAAATGTGTGTTTTTCAATTATTTGTGTTGGTATTGTCGCATAAAAACCGACGCCGTTTGCGATTGTTGATTTTGGAGCCGTTGAATTGTTCGAACAGACAACGTTAACGCCAAGAACGAGCGAGAAAACACAGTCGTTTCCGGTTTATAGACGGAGCCCGAGGCCGGAAACAACATCAGCGATCGATACCAGAGCTGCGATAAGTCGATCGATCATTTATAGCTACGACCCCAGTTGACGGGATTTATTAAAGAGTGAGTGTTCGATATTTGTTGGTTTCAGTTTATCCGACGCGAGAAGACGCCGCTGTCTGTGTCACGTGACGTTAAACTGAACGTGTGTTTTATTGAAATGAAATCTCATTGATCAGTGAAAAAATAAACGATCGACTGTGGGAAATGATGTTAATAGATCAGTTATTAGGAGGAAATGATCAGATGGTGAAGCGGCTGCAGATGAGTCATGTGACCTGTCAGTGTCATGTGATGGTAAGAACAGGAAGTGGTTATTTTTCCACAAACAACTGTGATTCATGTGTTCATCGTGACTTTAAAGGTGTCCAACAGGAAACTGAAGTTTGTAAACCACTCACTCTCCCACACCAAACCCTACAGAGAAAATGAGTGATTTTAACATCACAGCACACAGGAGTCGTTGACCCACTGCTGCCTCCATCACTAAATTCAAATGTCTTATTTTGTAAACTTCTGTGTTTAAAATCCTTCATTCAAAATAACTCCAGTGACACAAAGTGACCACAGGAGGCAGCAGTCGAACAGCAGCTCCTGTAAAATCACTGATTTTCTCTGTGAGGTTTGGTGTGGGAGAGACCACATGCAACCCACCACACGTTGGTGTATTTTAATCTGTTCTCTTATTGTGTTGCAGGGAATGCTGGGAATCTTCTTCAGCGCCAAGTCGGCAGTGCTGATCGAGGACGTGCCGTTCACCGAGGAGGACATTCGCAACGAGTGAGTGATCACAATCCCAAGAATGTCGAGTCAGCATTCGCAACCATCACTGCGGTCCATTTACGTCGGAAGTCGGAACTAGGAGTGACGACACAGGCGTTACAGACACGCAAAATGTGTTCCGGGCAAGCCATAGTTCGCAATACCAGTAGATAACGATCTGCACAGCATTTAGCGCGTTAGCAACAAGTCTACGGTTTTCAATAGGAGCGAGATATGATATAATCACGATATTTGTTGATTATATCAACAAATATCGTGTTGATATTAACCTCTGACTGAAAACGTCAACAGATTTTTTTTTTTATGTTAATCCACAAAAGGTTGAATGTTTCTTAAACGTATACACTACAGAAAAAGTGATTTATTGGGATTTTTCTCCGGGTTTCATTATTGTTGTTGTTGTTATGATTGCATGTCATTTACGTCCTCATGTTGTTTGTGTTTTCAGTAAAAATCCCCCGTCCAACATCTACGGTCTCTACACTCAGGTCGGCATCAACTGCTTCATCGCTGCCGCCGTCTACGTGGCCGTCGGCGCCGTCTCGCTCTGTCAGGTTCGACTCAACAAACGGCAGGAGTACATGGTCACATAGAGGGCGTGACCTTTGACCTGACGTCGCCGCAGTTAATTTATTTTGTTTTTGTTTGTTGTTAAAACGTGTGACATCATTCCTCCTGCGAACAGATCCATGAAAGTGACAAAAATGTTGTACATTGATAGTTTTTTTTGTTTACGTCTCCCCGTTTTTAACGTGAACTGATGTTTGTGTCGTAAATGAAACACGAGAGGCGTCGACGAGCAACGGCTGCAATAAAGTGTGTGTAAAAAGTGGAACAATGTCGTTTTCTTTTCTCGTTTACGCCAAATTTAGTCCGATAATCAGATTACTTTACTGATTGTGTTGAAGATTGATATACAAATACCTTTCATAATGTTTATGCTAAATTTAATCTTATTCAGATTACAAATAAAACCTCCAGACTCCAGTTTATTAAACCTGATACGATCATTAATAAAAAATACTACATATAATCGGTTCATGTTAAATACAATCAGATTACAAATTGTGATAGTTCATATTAAACAGCGGAGTAAACTAAATCTCATGAGATTACGATGATAATAATCAGCTCATACTGAATGTGGCCATTAAATAAAATATAATCAGATTACAAATTTAAATGTTTACATTTCCGCCGTATTAAATGCGATCTTTGATGCCAAACATTCGATATAAAAAGTTTATATAACTGCACTTTGTTTGGATGCATAATCAGATTACAGAAAAAAGCAGAGGAAATTAAATCTGATGAGATTACGATGAACATAATCAGTAGCCGTTGATATAAAATATATTCAGATAACAAAAAAGTGGGATTATTATTTTTGAATCGCGACAAATTTCATGAAAAAAAACCCAAACTGTTTATTTCTGCGCAACTTTATTAAAAAAAAAACATCAGCAAATTCGACAGCACACACACACACACAGGAGAAAGAAAAACAAACATCAGCAAAGTGACAATCGATCCATGAATGAATGTTCCAATGAATCAGTGAAGGTTTTATTAAGAATCAAATGTGGAGAATAAAAACGAGCCATCGTTGTCGGCTGCTCGCTTATGAAGAAAATTAAGTGCTGCGAAAAGCAAAGAAAAACCTGGATTGTTGTTGTTAATCTGGTGACGTCACACGTTACATTCAAACAGAAAAATCTACAAAAATAGATCCTCGCACATTTTACACGTTTTCACTTCTGAGTCGTCATTAATATTCACAAACGTTATAAACTCTCATCTCTGAGGTCAGAGGTCAAATAGGACGCCGCACTTTCTTTGGGGTCAGAGGTCAAACCAGGGAGTCGACCGCTCCCAACGTAAACACACAAAAGAATACGGTCAACGACGAAGACAGTCGACGTTTGTTGGCTTCTCTTTGCGTCGTTTACGTTTTGAAATTCTTCCCTGAAAACGTCGCAGCTTCGTAGTCATTTCGCAGAAACGGCTCCGCCTCTTTCTTTCTGCTGCATCTCTGCAGAAAAACGTCTCTCTCTCGCCGGCATCCTGCGCTCTCATTGGCCGACGACGAGCTGCCTCAGGTACGACTGCGTGAGTCCTCTCAGCTCCTCCAGCGTGTAATCCTCGGGCATCGGCAGACGGGTGACGTGCGGCGCCAGCTGGGCGAGTGGCACTGCGGCGGAGTCGGACGCCGCGCTGTCGCCGTGCTGGAGACTCAAGACCACGCGCAGGATGTTCGCAACGCGCTTCGCCATTTCTGCAGAGAGAGAAGGGGGCGGAGTCGCTGTTTGGTCTAAACATTTGTTATCAGATTATAGTAGTGAGTAAACAGAGGTTGGTAAACTGGTTTATCATCATTAACTAGTTTAACATTTAAAATTTGTTACATCACCGTTTCACTCACAAACGTCTTTAACGTGAAAATGAACAAACAAACAAACAAAAAAAGGAGGAGGAGGTCTCACCTGATTGGGCGAGGCGGTCTCTGGCGGTGCTGCAGGGCAGGAGTTCAATTCTGCCGCACAGAGACGTCACGTCTGTGTAGAGACGCTCGACTTCATAACCAGAGTTTACCATCTGAGCACGAACAAGAAAAACACACAAACAAACATTATTACACTGAGCGCGCGCACACACACACACACACACGCGCACGCACAGTGTACCTGTTGTATGTCCTGCAGTGTCTTGATGACTCTGATATAATCTAGGTAAACTTTTCCTGCAGTGTCCCAGTCCTGGATGGTGGCGCTGTGTTCAGGGACCGACAGTCCCTCCACAAACTCCAGCAGGTAGTCTTGATTGTCGTTGATGATGCAATCTGAGAGACACGAGACGCGGTTAGATTTAAAACAACAATCTGAGAGACACGAGACGACGTTAGATTTAAAACACAACAATCTGAGAGACACGAGATGAGGTTAGATTTAAAACAACACAACAATCTGAGAGACACGAGACGGCGTTAGATTTAAAACAACACAACAGCAACACAACAATCTGAGAGACACGAGACGAGGTTAGATTTAAAACAACAATCTGAGAGACACGAGACGCGGTTAGATTTAAAACAACACAACAATCTGAGAGACATGAGACGACGTTAGATTTAAAACAACAATCTGAGAGACACGAGACGAGGTTAGATTTAAAACACAACAATCTGAGAGACACAAGACGAGGTTAGATTTAAAACAACACAACAGCAACACAACAATCTGAGAGACACGAGACAATGTTACATTTAAAACAACAATCTGAGAGACACGAGACAGCGTTAGATTTAAAACAACAATCTGAGAGACACGAGACAGCGTTAGATTTAAAACAACACAACAGCAACACAACAATCTGAGAGACACGAGACAACGTTACATTTAAAACAACAATCTGAGAGACACAAGACAGCGTTAGATTTAAAACAACAATCTGAGAGACACGAGACGAGGTTAGATTTAAAACAACACAACAATCTGAGAGACACGAGACGGCGTTAGATTTAAAACAACACAACAGCAACACAACAATCTGAGAGACACGAGACGAGGTTAGATTTAAAACACAACAATCTGAGAGACAATCTAAGAGACACACGAGACGACGTTAGATTTAAAACAACAATCTGAGAGACACGAGACGACGTTAGATTTAAAACAACAATCTGAGAGACACGAGACGACGTTAGATTTAAAACAACAATCTAAGAGACACGAGACGACGTTACATTTAAAACAACAATCTAAGAGACACGAGACGACGTTACATTTAAAACAACAATCTGAGAGACACGAGACGACGTTACATTTAAAACAACAATCTGAGAGACACGAGACGGCGTTAGATTTAAAACAACAATCTGAGAGACACGAGACGGCGTTAGATTTAAAACAACAATCTAAGAGACACGAGACGACGTTACATTTAAAACAACAATCTAAGAGACACGAGACGACGTTACATTTAAAACAACAATCTAAGAGACACGAGACGACGTTACATTTAAAACAACAATCCAAGAGACACGAGACGACGTTACATTTAAAACAACAATCTGAGAGACACGAGACGGCGTTAGATTTAAAACAACAATCTGAGAGACACGAGACGGCGTTAGATTTAAAACAACAATCTGAGAGACACGAGACGACGTTACATTTAAAACAACAATCTGAGAGACACGAGACGGCGTTAGATTTAAAACAACAATCTGAGAGACACGAGACGACGTTACATTTAAAACAACAATCTAAGAGACACGAGACGACGTTACATTTAAAACAACAATCTGAGAGACACGAGACGGCGTTAGATTTAAAACAACAATCTGAGAGACACGAGACGACGTTACATTTAAAACAACAATCTGAGAGACACGAGACGGCGTTAGATTTAAAACAACAATCTGAGAGACACGAGACGACGTTACATTTAAAACAACAATCTAAGAGACACGAGACGACGTTACATTTAAAACAACAATCTAAGAGACACGAGACGACGTTAGATTTAAAACAACAATCTAAGAGACACGAGACGACGTTACATTTAAAACAACAATCTAAGAGACACGAGACGGCGTTAGATTTAAAACAACAATCTAAGAGACACGAGACGATGTTACATTTAAAACAACAATCTAAGAGACACGAGACGGCGTTAGATTTAAAACAACAATCTGAGAGACACGAGACGACGTTACATTTAAAACAACAATCTAAGAGACACGAGACGACGTTACATTTAAAACAACAATCTAAGAGACACGAGACGACGTTACATTTAAAACAACAATCTAAGAGACACGAGACGACGTTACATTTAAAACAACAATCTGAGAGACACGAGACGACGTTAGATTTAAAACAACAATCTGAGAGACACGAGACGGCGTTAGATTTAAAACAACAATCTGAGAGACACGAGACGACGTTACATTTAAAACAACAATCTAAGAGACACGAGACGACGTTACATTTAAAACAACAATCTAAGAGACACGAGACGACGTTACATTTAAAACAACAATCTAAGAGACACGAGACGACGTTAGATTTAAAACAACAATCTGAGAGACACGAGACGGCGTTAGATTTAAAACAACAATCTGAGAGACACGAGACGACGTTAGATTTAAAACAACAATCTGAGAGACACGAGACGACGTTAGATTTAAAACAACAATCTGAGAGACACGAGACGACGTTACATTTAAAACAACAATCTAAGAGACACGAGACGACGTTACATTTAAAACAACAATCTGAGAGACACGAGACGACGTTACATTTAAAACAACAATCTGAGAGACACGAGACGGCGTTACATTTAAAACAACAATCTAAGAGACACGAGACGGCGTTACATTTAAAACAACAATCTAAGAGACACGAGACGACGTTACATTTAAAACAACAATCTAAGAGACACGAGACGACGTTACATTTAAAACAACAATCTAAGAGACACGAGACGACGTTACATTTAAAACAACAATCTAAGAGACACGAGACGACGTTACATTTAAAACAACAATCTGAGAGACACGAGACGGCGTTAGATTTAAAACAACAATCTGAGAGACACGAGACGACGTTACATTTAAAACAACAATCTGAGAGACACGAGACGGCGTTAGATTTAAAACAACAATCTGAGAGACACGAGACGACGTTACATTTAAAACAACAATCTAAGAGACACGAGACGACGTTACATTTAAAACAACAATCTAAGAGACACGAGACGACGTTAGATTTAAAACAACAATCTAAGAGACACGAGACGACGTTACATTTAAAACAACAATCTAAGAGACACGAGACGGCGTTAGATTTAAAACAAGAATCTGAGAGACACGAGACGACGTTAGATGTAAAACAACAATCTGAGAGACACGAGACAACGTTAGATTTAAACAACGCAACAATCTGAGAGACAAACATTTATGATTTAGAAAGAGAGGACATTTGATGGATTTTAAGTGCACAAATAAGTCAAGTGAGGAATTAGCTAATTCAGTCTTTTATACGTAACCACGGTGACGCACAGTAAAACAAATGTTATCGATGCCAACTAGCGTCTGAGTGTGTGAGTATAAATGACAGACAGCAGGGGGCGCAGGCGGACCTGAGGCCAAGTGTTGGATCAGCAGCCGGTGACACTGGTTCCAGAATCCGGCACGGTACAGGTGCAGTGCCTCCTGGTGTCTGTCCCCGTCGCGGCGGGCTCTGGTGGCCTTGGCCTCGTGGATCCACTGCTCTGGGACCAGCAGCCTCTCGGTCAGGAAGCGCTCCCTCCGCGCAGACTCGTCCGTCTCCTGCAGGGGGCAGTGGAGGGTCAACATGTCCCGCACCGCTCGCTCCCGCTGACTGAAGAGAGAGAAAATAGGTTTTTACTGCTGAATTATCTCAGTGATCAATCATCTATTACGATTATCTCTCAGACATTTAAGGGATAGTTCACTGAATTAATGCGTTCCATTTGTCGTCGGAACTCTGAGAAAATGACTTAAGAACATTTTTACGAACTTTATCTCACTGTGAGACAGACTTTTCCAACAGGAAATAAGGTTTGTAAACCGCTCACTCTCCCACACCAAACCCCATAGAGAAAATCAGTGATTTTAACATCACAGCAAACAGGAGTTGTTGATCCACTGCTGCCTCCATCACTAAGTTCAAATGTCTTATTTTGTCACTTCAGCATTTAAAACCCTTGTTCAGATTGACCTCAGTGACACAAAGTGACCACACGAGGCAGCAGTAGACCAGCAGCTCCTGTGTCCCTGTGAGCTAAAATCACTGATTTTCTCTGTGGGGTTTGGTGTGAGAGAGTGAGTGGTTTTACTAACTT
This sequence comes from Solea solea, assembly GCF_958295425.1. NCBI lineage: Eukaryota > Metazoa > Chordata > Actinopteri > Pleuronectiformes > Soleidae > Solea > Solea solea. Next base: position 687,282 of record NC_081137.1, read on the forward strand.
GACTGGACTGGAAAAGTCTGTCTTCGTGTTCTGTAGATATCGTGGACTTATTTTTTAAGTCTTCCGCTCTTTTCCCCAAAGTGACAATGAGTTTTAAATGTCTCATCGTTTTTTTTCCTTGGACAAACGTCGCGTCTGGACGCCGTGGACGTACGTGTGGTCGGGGATGTGCAGCAGGATGAAGATGGCCATGTGCCACAGTCCGGCGCTCTCCAGCTGAGCAGCGTAGCTGGCGTGGAGCAGTCCCTGCCGCGAGGCGCTCAGGTGAGTGTAGTGCAGCGCCTGCAGGACGCCCCACAGGTGCCAGCTCAGGCGATAGTCCAGCCGCTCCCAGGTGACGGCGAGAGGATCGAGCAGCTGCTGCAGGCTGTAGTGTCTGTGGACACACACACAGGAAATTAATCCAGATCTGCAGACACTTCCTGAGTCTAGACGGAGACGGATGGACGCAAACATTTAACTCTGGAGTCAACTAACGTTCATTCACGGTTAAACTATCCTTTATTTTCTCGATTAATCGAGTACAATATCAGAAAAATGGCGAAAGAATAAGATGCCGTTACATGCCGGATTACACTAAAAACAACTGCTTTGACCTAAAAACCACGTCACAGCAGCTTCTACGACAACCGCGCCCAAGCTGAGTGTGACATGACACACAGGTTTACCTGTCACTGTAGAGTTTGAGCAGGTGGAAGCACAGGTCGTACAGTGGCTGCCTGGACTCCGCCTCCTCTTCCTCCATCTCCTCTGTCTCCGCCTCCAGGTAGGGAGGCAGCGGGGCACAGGCGTACCTCCCTCCCTCACCGGAGCCCTGCAGGAGGAACACACCGACACATGAAGTGGAGAAGTGAGGCTGCAGTACCACTGCCACATACAGAGGGAGACAGAGAGCACGGCTGGCTTTTTACGTGAATGTTCTGTACAAACACTGATGGACTGTGAGGCTGGTGGCCACGCCCCTTCATCCTCACGGTAGAATCAAGCTGAGTTTGAATTGAGAAACACATTTCTAAACATTTATGGCACGTTTCCGTTTCACAGTCACGGCAGGAACTTTCAGCAGTGCTGTCGCTAACTCCACCGGCTCTACTCGCCTCGGCACGGTTTAAGTAGCGTTTCCACTAGCATAGTACCAGGTACTATTTTTAGTACCTGCTCCTGCGAGGTTCCAAGCGTGCTTAAGCAGGTACTATGCGATGATTGGTCAGACTGCCGGCCACTGACTGGCCAGAGTCCCGTCACAGGAAGAGACGTCCCACACAGTGTAGTGGAGATGCAACCTAATCGTGCCGTGGCGAGGCAAGTAGAGCCTGTGGAAATTCGCCAATAGTGATTTAATCTGGGATTGATCTTTTTAACTGATCTCATGACTGTTCCAGTGACGACTTAAAATCTCCGAATTGCAACGTTGAATCTCAGGAGTCTGAATTAAGTCTTGGAAATCTGCAATAAATCTCAGGATTCACAAGCTAATCATGAAAATTCTGACCTAAATCAGGATCAGAATCCTGTGTTCTGACTAATCTGAGGATTCAGAATTTAATCTTGAGATTTTAGAGTTTTGCTTTGCTAATTTGATCTACAGTTGCTCATTGTTGGCTTTGACTGTCAGGACTCTTCAGTGACCGTCAGCCTGATGACGTCACATGTTAGAAGTTCTAGAGAAAGTTCTAAGAAACCCGTCGCAGCCGTAATAACATATAAAAACCTGTTAATAACATATAAAACCATCATTCTAATGAACAAACAAACCTGGAACGCAGCTTCATATTTGACGAGGGCGTCGGCCACGGAGGCGGTGGGAGGCAGCATGTACCACAGGTGAACGGCGACGCAGCGTTTCCAGTCCAGCTGAGAGCAAACGTTCACCACAGAGTCGTCTGACGACTGCCACACCTGCAGAGACAGACGGACGGACGCGTCACACACACACACACACACATCACAGACAGAGCTGCCGGTTATTTTCTCCATTAATCCAATACAGCAGTTTTTGGTCCATAAAATCAGTTTTTGTCAAACCTGGAAACAAAGAAATTTGTGAAATGTCTTTGTTTTTGTCCACAAGCTAAAAATAATTCAGTTTGAATGATTTCTTTGTTTCTATGGAGCAAAGAAACCAGAACATATCCACATTTAAGAAGCTGAAAAATCACAGAAACGAGGTTAATTTTATCTCGTAATTGATTTATTGTTGCACACAAACGGTCACTGCCCAAAAAAATGTCCATACTGTGAATGATTAACAGTGATTTAAACCTTGCGTTACCGTCGTGTCGTCACAGACAGGGTTAGTCACGCGTACGTCTCATCACCGTAACTCTTAGACCGTTTGTGATATGTAGAAAGTTCAAAAACGATCAGATTCAGTCCAAACACAGACATACCGGTTTTCCCGCGAGCAGCGTGAAGATGCGCAGTCGCTCCTCGGGCAGGTAGCAGTCCGTCTGCATGCGGTTCCAGTCGGCAAGCTGCAGCCCCAGCAGCTCGCGGCAATACTGGGAGCCCATGGCCTGAGACAGCAGCAGGGACAGACGGTGGTCACCTGAGGACAAACAGCCGGTGGTTAGTCTCAGCTGACACAGGCGGAGTCTCACCCTGGACACAAGTTCTCTCCCCTCACCTTCTTTCTGTGCGAGCCGACACGCCTCGCTGAGGCGGTTTCCAGTCAGGTAGCTGAAGATCGCCTCCGTGTGGCGGCCCTTGCCCGTCACAGACACTTCCTCCTCCACCCTGCAGGTGGCGCCACGTGACAGCCACGCTGAGAAGGTCTGTCGCCTCTCCAGCTGCTGCTCGTAGTCGCTGGGCGTCTCGAGGTCGGCCTCCTGATCGGCGGCACCGACCTGACCCCACAGCGCCTCACACAGAGTCCAGACCTCGGCCCAGTGACCCAGCAGAGCTGCAGGGGAGAGAGAGAGAGAGAGTGAGAATCTGCTCCGGACCTGGCGACGCCGCGTCTTCCTGCATCGCTCACCGTCTGCCTCCCCCTGCTGCTCGTTCAGCTCTGTGATCCACTTGGCGTACTCGTGCAGCGCCGCCACACCGGGCTGCGGTTGCACCAGCGGACAGGAGGACTCGTCTGCGGTGCTGATGGTGCTGTGCTCCAGACAGATCGCCAGGGGGCGCTGCAGCACTGCTTGACTGTCCTCATCGTCCTCCTCCTCGCTCGTCTTCATCATCGGAGGCTCCAGACCCTCCAGCTGCTCCAGAACCACCTTGTACGGACTCTGAGTGAGTCTGCGGGAGACCGGTGAACATGTGATCACACTTCGCCACACTCGGGGCCGATATACATGACACATGTACATCCTCATGCTTACGGTTTATTTCTGGCAGGTTTCGGCAGGAAGCTGAAGTCCGTCCTGGCGGTCAGCTCTTGGCGCTCCAGCTGTTTGGAGGTCGGTGAGCTCAGCCGCTCGCCGCAGTGCGCCAGCGTCCAGCCTGGTCCCCACCCGACCCGAAAGGTCCGCCCCATGAAGAGTCCGGTGTCCATCAACAAACCTCCCTGTGAAACAGACGCGCGCGTTAGCGATGCTCTCTGCTCGTCTGTGGCGGTCGTGCATTAACGGAAGCGGTGGCGGCTTTACCGACCTTCCCTGAGACGATGGACTCCTTGAGGGGGACGGGGCCGCCGAGACGCCGTGCGCCGACGGTCCTGATGGACGGCTCTGGAGTCCTAGGCGGCAGCAGGAAGGAAGGGGCCGGCCCCGCCCAGTGCAGAGGGCGGGGGGCGTCACCGAACGCTGGCGACGCTCGGGAGAGAGAGGGAGGGTGAGGAGGGCGGGGGGAGTCTGGGAGCTGAGAGAGGAGGCCCGAGGTAAAACGAGCCTGAAGAAGACCACCCACTAAAGAGAAGGGAGGGTAAAGGGATAGTTCAGGTTTAGTTGAATCAAGAAACACGTTTTTATCTCAGTTAGACTTTTCCAAATCACTCACTCTCCCACACCAAAGTCCACAGAGAAAATCAGTGATTTTAGCTCTGAGCGACATTGGTTTCTCTCGTACTTTCAATGAAAACATGGCGTGGGTATTTTGCAGCGGTGAATTAAAAACCTGGCAGATAATAACGGACTAATGAAGATCAATGAGGCAGGACAGAGTTTGGTACCAGAGGGTCGGCTCTGAGCTCCCGGCTTCACAAGGCGAGGAGATGAGACGTCGGCAGCGACCTTCACTGCTCCTCGGTCCTGAAACATGTCGCTCTCCTCCTCGTCCTCGACGAACAGAGACGCCTTCATGATCTGCACACAGAGAGAGAGACACGCGGCGTTTGAGGAGCGAGTTGCGGTGACATCACGGTGACGCACGCACTTCCCCGACTCTGTACCTGCAGGGTGTGTGGGTTGATGCCCAGCGCAGTCGCCATGTGGCCAGACGCCGAGATGCTGTCGTGCTCGGCAGAGATCCAACCTCCGAGCTTCTCGCTCATCGTGTCTGACAGCTCGCCCGCCGGCAGGTCGCCGCCGTCCTCCTTCCCTCCAAGCAGCCTTTCTGGCAGGAAGCTCTGTGTGATGTCGGCCATGTCGCTGTCCAGCTCGACCACGCCCCCAGGAGCATCCACGGCAACAGTGGACTGAAAGCACACACACAACAGCAGTTATAAGCCACGGGGGGTGGGCAGAGCTTATTAACTAAACTAGCTCGGGCTGAAACAATTACTCAATTATTAATCGTCCACTATTATGACAATCGATTTATTAGGTGATTTTTCAGCTTCTGAAATGAGAATATTTAATGAGAATAGAAATCATTAAAACTGTGTTGGTCTGTTTTCTGACATGTGAACACGGTTACCATGGTTTCCAAACACACACAGACCAAAGCTTGAACACAATCCTGTTTGTCTTTATTTTCATGAATGACTTACAGTTTTTAAAGTGAGTACACAGACACACGTCACAAAGGAGTTTAGAGTCTTTAAAAATGTTCCCTGATAAATAATTCCTCAACCTTTAACTTTTCTATGCCCTATAAAAACACTAATAATAATAAAAAAGATTTTGAGTTAAAAACAAAAAACAAAGTGTGATTGCAGGCTGAGAAGTGACGCCGTGAACTAATCAACCAATCATACGCTGCCCTGGAACTCGTTCATGATCCTTTCAGAAGTGTCAGAGAGGACGAGCAGGATGAAGAGGAGTGTGGATGGGTGCAGGCTGCTCTACCTGAGCCTGTGGCGCCACCTGCTGCTGGCTGGGGGAGAGTTGCTGCTGCAGCTTGGAGGGAGGAAGTGACATCATGGTCTTGAGCTTCTTGGGGTCGGTTTTGAGCGGAACGTCCTCATCCTCGTCAGAGTCCTGGAGGCCATATTTGGAAAAGTGGGCCACCTGAGAGAGAGAGAGAAGAGGAGGAGGAGTCAGTTGGACCTAAGAAAGTAGGGGGAGCGAGGGGGAGGAGTCAAATACACCTGAGAAAGGATGGGGAGTGAAGGAGGAGCCAAAAACACATGAGGAAGAGGATGGGGAGTGAAGGAGGAGCCAAAAACACTTGAGGAAGAGAAAGGGGGAGGAGTAGTCAGGCCTGAGAGAGGAGGGGCCACTTACATCTGAAAGAAGAGGAGTCAATTACATAAAAGCAAGGAGAGGGAGGAGTTAGTTAGTCCCTAGAGAGGGGGGAGCAGTCCATTCCTTCAGAGAGAGGAGAGGGAGTAGTGTACACCTGAGAGAGGATGGGGAGGAGTCAGTTGGGCCAAAGAGAGGAGGGGGGAGGAGTTAGTAAGACACAAGACAGGGTGAGTAGTTTGTTGTTTTCTGAGAGAGGAGGAGGTGCGAGGGGGGGTGGAGTCAAATAGGGGTCAGTGGCAAAAGGCCCAGACTCGGCAGAGACTGACCTCAAACACCCAGGATCCCGTCTCAGGTCTGTACTCCAGGAAACGCGCGCCCTGTTTCCGCGAGGCTTTTTCCAGGCGGCCTTCATAGTTCATGTCGGACAGACGCTCCGGGCTCCTGATCTGTGTGCACGACGTCTTGTCGTTCGGCCAAACGCCGTCCAAGGTCACCTCTGCGCGCCTGCGGATACAAAAGACAGCGCGCCATGACGGCGGGAACTGACCAACATCGCACCACAGCTGCTCGTGTGGCGGTTTAGGGCTGCAATCTGTCATCTAATATCTCAGTTTATGTATGAGTTTGGTCTCAGCCTCACCTGTTCAGCCCCTCCCCCTCAGGAGGCTTGTTCTTGTCGTCCGGGTACACGATGACCTCCTTGCGTCTGAAGAAGACGATCTCGTCCAGGTTGAGACCCGTGACATTCACCTCGCCGGGGAAGAAGATGGAGCCGTAACCTGTGGGAGCAAATCAGAGCGTGAAGCTTTGTTCTCGTCGCCTTCAGTCAAACAGAGGAGAGAGAAGCCGTTACCTTTCCTGCCGACGGTGAAGTTCTCCACCGCGCACTCGCCGCTCTCATCCACCATGTCGGCCAGATCCTTCATGGAGGGGATGGTGTAATAACCCAGACGGTTGAGGACGACGCCTGAAAGACAGAAAACCAAACCAGTGTCATAATTCCACTTCTCTTGCTTTGTCTGTCACATTCTCGTCAGATCAAGGCAGCGATGGTGTGACTGTTTAACATTTATCATGGCAGAGCTGGTGAAAGGGTTTGTCTCTCACCTGCAGGGTGAGGAGACTGCTGCGCCTCCTGCTGCTCCTCCTCTCTGTCCTCCTGCAGAGACTCCTCCCCCAGAGACGCCGACACGTCGTCGCTGCTCAGCTGAGGAGTTTAAAGACAACAATCAAACTGCTAAAAATGCGTTTGCACTCGTTTGTGTGAGAACTGTAACGATGAGACGTTTCTCACCTCCAGACCGTTCCTGGCTGCTTTGTGCATGTTGAGGTCACTGATGGTGTCCTGCAGGCTGCTCTGTGTACGGCCCTGTGGGATGGGCTTGGCGATGGGGTTTACATAGAACTGGGTGACCTCGTGGTCGTCCCCTCGGCCGCCTCTGGAGCCTGCCAGCTCCCTAAGCTCCTCCTCCTCCTGGACAAGGCTGCCACGAGGAGAACAAGATGAGTTGTCACCAGCAAAAAATAAATACTAACAAGACTCGCGAAGAACACGTTCACGTCTTTATCTCACTGTTAGACAAACATGAAACTGAAGTTTTTCTTCCACACCAAAGTCCATAGAAAAAAATCAGTGATTTTAACATCACAGCACACAGGAGTCGTTGATCCACTGCTGCCTCCATCACTGAGTCCAAATGTCTTATTTTGTCACTTTGGCATTTAAAGTATTTTATTTGGATTTAGCTCAGTGACAGAAAGTGACCACTCGAGGTAGCAGTGGACCAGCAGCTCCTGTGTCCCCGCAAGCTAAAATCACTGATTTTCTCTATGGACTTAGGTGTGTGAGAGTGAGTGGTTTACAAACGTCAGTTTCCATAGGTGAGTCTTTTGTTAAGTGGCTACAATTTGTTGCTGAATGAAACACAACCGATGCTGTGTGTGTGTGTGTGTGTGTGTGTGTGTACCTGTGGCCATTCTGTGGATACTCTGATGGTGAAGCCAGGTCGTCTGTCTCCGTCTCTGTCTGACTGTTGTATTGACTGCTGTTCAGGTTCTTCAGCACCAGCTTCTTGATGCTTTTCCTGTAGATCGCGCGCGCACGCACGCACACACACACACGCACACACACACACACACACACACACACACGCACACAGTTACCACCACACGTGGAACACACACGTCAACATCAGTGGAGGTGAAGGCAGCAGCGGACGACGGTCGGTACCTCGGTATGAAGGCTCCGTTGGTGAGCGACGGCTCATCGTCGTCCAAACCGTCAAACAACTGCGACTTGGAGGAGCTGGACGACGACAGCGACTTGGGGCGGACCCTGGTCGCAGGCCGCGGGGTCAGCCTGTAGTGTGTGGGCGTGGTCAGAGCCTTTTGGGCCGAGGGGTTGGTTGGTTTCAGACGCTGTGAGGAGAAGACGAGAAGACACTGTGGACGGAGAACCGGCAGAGCCACAAACACAACTGGAACTAAACTCGATATTGCAACTGCAACGTGCAGAGTCACAGTGACCTCTCACCTCCTCTTTCTTTTTGGGGTCTGACAGTGGGTTTCTAAAGAGTGGCGAGTCGCCATACGGTGAATAAGCCAGAACGCTGAGCTGCTGCTGGAGCGCTGCCTGCTGGGCGGCCGCTGCGTTTGGATCTGTGAGAGCTACAGAAAAAAAAAAAACACATCAGACAGGAAGCACCAGAAAACTGTTCACGCTCAGGTGTGACAGAGTGAACACTGACCGACGGGCTGCTGCGGAGCCCCGAAGCCCAGGCTGCTGGTTCCGGTGTTGAATCCGGCCGTTCCGAACGCTCCGATGCCTCCGAGCGTCGTGCCCAGTTTGTTCTGGTTGTTTCCGAACAGAGACGTTTGCCCGGTGCCCACTGCTGAACACACACATCGCTTTGAGTTAGCACATTTGTGACAGAACCATCATGTGTCTCTACGGACACGTGCTGAGTCGTGGTTCCCGTGTTCACCTGTTCCAAAGCTGGTTCCCAGTCCGGTTCCCAGTCCTCCGGTGGCCGGCTTATTCCCAAACAGACTCCCTCCAGCAGCGGCCGCGCCAAAACCTGCACCAGGACATACCAGCGCAGAGTGAGATGGTGTTGTTGTTGCCATTGGTTACCCTCAGAGCAGGGGCTTAGTTTGAAACTTGACTCACCAAAGGTGGAGGTGTTGGTGCCGGGTCCCAGCGTCAGTGCGGGTTTGTTTGTTCCAAAGAGCCCGGCGCCGGTGCCGAAAGACGGAGCACTGGTGGTGGTGGTGCCAAACCCGGCCGTCTTATTCCCAAATAAACTTGGCTGCAAATTTAAAAAATAAAACAGAATCACATTAATCTGACGAGAACGCTGCCCTCTGCCGTTAGCACGTGACCATGAGGTCACAGTTTTCTGTTACCTGGACAAAAGTCACACTAAAAGTTTAATGTTTTTGTAAAATCAGTTAAAACTTATTATATTCAAAAAAAGAAATCTGATAATTGGCGTCTCAAAGGTGATATAGTTTGGCAGTATTTCACTGTATCAATGTAAAACATCTAAATATGAGTAAAACTAAATGGTATTTTAGTCAGAATTAACAAAAATAATACTGATTCTGAAGGAAAAACCGAGAGTATAAAAGCATGAAAAATACAGAATAACAGTGAAAATATAAAGTCACACTTAAACCAGAGCTGGGTACTGGGTAAGAACTCCTACACCATTTAGATTTCCCCTTAACCAGATGACTTGACAGCACATTACTGCAGTATTGTGCACACTTTTATTTATGACCAAAACAAAGTATGAAGAATTCGAATTCAAAAACTTGATGACTTTCTCGATTAACCGAGTACTTGTTTGGTCCATAAAATGTGGATCTATGTTGTCTTACCCTGGATATGATGTTCAGTTTTAATGATTTCTTTGTCAGTTGGAGCAAAGAAACCAGAACTTATTCACATTTAAGGAACATAAACTCAAGCCCTATTTTTCATGTGTCCCATTTTAAAACAACAGTTCACGTCATTCATACCTGTGTGCCAGCGGTTCCAAACCCGGGGTTGGTTTGTCCGAACAGTCCGGTGCCGGTGCCAAAGCCAGTGGCAGTGCTGGCGGTCTGCGCGGCGCCAAACAAGCCGCCCGCCTGAGACGCTGCCGTGTTTCCAAACAGACCCTGAGAAGATGACGGCGGCGTCAGACATGAGAGAAACACGATGCGGCCTCTCTTCCTGTGTCCAAGACACCGGCGGACTCACCATGCTGCTGGTGTTGGCCTGGCCCATGGTGTTGGTGTTGCCGAAGGAGAAGCCGGTGTTCTGGGCGGTGGTGGTCTGACCAAACGGCTTGAAGAAGCTGCCGGCTTGTTGCTGACTCGGCTGTCCGAACATGCTGCCCGTGGCGTTTCCAAAGCCCGTGGCCGGCGCTGGAGAGACAAACACAGTCTGTGTTACTTTACCAAAGTAAACAGGAACTAACACAAAGTTGCTGGGATGTCATGAGAAAATACTGATAGAAAAAAGACACAAACATGACGCACTGCTGACATCAAGAGTAAGTTGAGGTGTTTGTAAGTGTGATTCTATGAAGGTACTGACACGCAGTGAGCGCCCCCTGCAGTAGAAACCAGTCTGTATGTTCACTGCTGTGTTTTGCTACTATAAAAGACTTGTGGGACAGGAAGTTGATTTTTGTGATGCTGTGTAAACGACTCACTCTCCCACACCAAAGCCCATCAAGAATTTTTGATTTTAACGTCACAGTACAGAGGAGTTGTTGATCCACTGCTCCCTCCATTACTAAGTTCAAATGTCTTATTTTGTCATTTCAGGCATTAAAAAAAAAAACCTTCATTCTTATTTACTTCAGTTACACAACGTGACCACACGAGGCAGCAGTAGACCAACAGCTCCTGTGTCCCTGCAAGCTAAAATCACTGATTTTCTCTATGGACTTTGGTATGGGAGAATGAAAATTCAGTTTCAAGTGTTGACACTGTTAATGCTCGCATGTGTTCACCAACAGCTAACCCATCTCAGGCTGGTTCACAGCAACAAGGGGACGCTCACAACCACAAATCAGAAAACCTGGAACCGTCCAACATACCTGCTCCAAATGTGGTCTTCTGGTTCTGTCCGAAGGAGAAGCTGGTGTTTGGGGCCGTGGCACCAAACAGGCCCGGGGTGGCGCTGGACGTGGCTGTTGCTGTACCAAACAAGCCGCCGGTGGCAGGCGCCATCGGATTGGTGGGGCCCTTCCTTCCTGCCTGGTAGTCCTCCAGTCTCAACTCCTGCAGAAGAAGAACAACAATCACCACCAGAGCTCACATCAGACACTTACGACAACTGGAGTTGGTCAGTGCGTCGCCGTGGTCTAACTCACCTCCAGTGATTTGTTCTCATACTCCTTCATGGCTGTGATGCACTGGTGCTTGGTGTTGATGCTCGTGGTCACGCCAGCTTTCACCATCGTGTCACTTCCTGTTGGAGGCTGAATTAAAAAAAACAAACAAAAAAAACCAGTGTAAAAATACTTCATACAACAAGACAAACACAGAGCTCTCCTCAGGATTGGAAACAGGGAGAATCTGCCACACTGGTTAACGTCCCTTTGGCATTTAAAAACCTTCCAGGTTTGAGGAACAACATTTTTCCGGCATCTTATGGACCAAACTAATCGAGCCGTCGAGATAATAACCGACACATTACTCATTATGCAAACAATCGCTACTGACATTGAATTTAACGGTTGTTCCCGGCTGCTGTGCGGCCTGCGAGAACCCAGAGCCCCCGAACAGGGAGTTTGTCCCGCCAAATGGGTTAGAGGCGGTGTTGGTCGCCCCAAATAAGCCCCCGCCACTGCTGGTGCTTGTCCCGAAGCCTGGAAGACACAAGACGAGCAGGACACATCATCAGATAAATACATCAAAACGGCCATAACTGCAGGAGGGAAATTTACAACCATTTGGAAACTGAGGGGGAAACGGGTCATTGTGAATGATCCATTCCCATCTGTAAATAAAACGTTGGGGATCTTACTTCCAAAAGACGTGGGTTTGTTGGCACCGAAGGCATTGTTGGTCTGGGAGAAGAGTCCACCGGTTGTGCCAGTTCCAGTGTTTCCAAACAGACTGGTGGACGTACCACTCGCTGCACCAAAACCAAAGCCTGTGCTGGTGGAGGATGTCGCCGGCTGGCTGAAGGTATTGGACCCAAACAGACCACCTGAAAGAACAAAAATGAACCATGTTTGTCAGTGTGTGGAGCGGCCAAGAAGGGCAGGACGCGATCTCGACCTGGTCCCAGCCTGTCTGGCTACCCTTTACTTAAATATTTTTTAGCTACAGGTCATGTGACTTAAAAGGAACATTACGTATTTGTTAACTCTTTCACTTCAGTTATTAGGGCCGTCACGATCTCGATTGTCGAGCAATTGTTTGCTGGGTGTGCTCAAAGGTTTGATCAAAGCGCATGTGAAAGGAAAAAATTACGCTGAAAAAGCAAAAATGGTCCTAAAAAAATCCAAGTCCATTTCAGCTAACATTGAGTGAACAGGAGATTATGTGAAATTTAAATGGAGGAAATGAGACGAGAGCTGACCCACCTGGTTTATTCTGTGTGGTACCGAACAGTCCTCCAGTGTTGGCGGTCGCCCCAAAGCCTCCGGCCGCTCCAAAGCCTCCGGTCGTCCCAAAGCCAGCGTCTGCAGAAACACACTTCACATGAGGACAGTACGACGCAACGCTGACTAGAGGTGTGAATCACAGCGTATCTCACGAGACGAGATGGTCCAGGACACCAATAATATTCTGTGATAATCAATTCAATTCAAGACTATACCATCCCGATATCTGTCTAACCTCTGTGAAATTGGAGTTCAGGATTTCTCTATTCACAACATAGTGCATGAAGTCTACTGGCGTTTTTCCACTCTACAGTTTAAGCACGGCTCGACTACACGGTCTGGGTCATCATAGAAACTGGTGTGACACTGTGAAACTGTGGTGGGACACAAACTAGTGACTTGTAAAGCAGTTGTTTTGGGTGTAACTGAATCATTAGAATTTCCTTCACTAAATGTTGGAGATTAACTCATGTTTTCGGGAACATAAGCCTTTTTGACTTTGATCTACAGTTCAGCATTATTCGTGTAGGATTGTAGCTAACTATTATTTTCTATAATTGATTAATTTGTCGATTTTTATCGACATTTTGTCATGAAATGTTGATCCTTCCCTCTCAAACCTGGAAATGATGATGTTTTCAGAATGGTTCAGTTTTAATGATTTCTTTGTCGTATGGAGCAAAGAAACCAGAAAATATTCACATTTAAGAGGCGTAAAAATCAGTAAACTTGTTCAAATTTAATCGATTGTCAAAATGTAGTAACAATAAATTAATCAAGGGACTGTTTCAAACGTCGCGCTCATGACTCTTCTTCCAGTGACGACACTCTCTGACCGGCAGTCTGTTGATGTCACATTTTAGTATCAGGTACGATCACTGATGGAAAAGAAAAGGAAAAAAGAATAGAGCCAAGCTGTGCTATAACTTTAAAGTGGAAAAGTGCTATATGTATTGAACGTGGATGGAGCATCTCTCAATGTCGCCGTCTCCGCCATTATCACGCTTGTAAACTCCCTCTTCTTCGGCCAGGTAACTCCTGCCCAAGTTTGCCCTCGCTAAAACTTTAGCGAGGAGACGCTGTCAGCTTTTTATTAAAACAAAGCAAGTGAAATAAACCAAAGACACTCACTTTGCTGTCCGAAGGTGGACGTGTTGCCGAAGCCGCCCGTCCCTCCACTGAACGGTGTCCCAAATGACTTGTTGAACATGTTGCCCTGCAAGCAGGACGTCACACGACTTCTGCCTGGAGACAAACAAACATAGACGCACAATGTGAAAACTTTTTTTTTTTTTTTTTAAACAGCACGACTCAAGTAGCAGCGTCACTCTGGATGAACAATGCTCAGTCTAAAGAAAACCAAACATATTTTTATTTGAAATAATCGTACGCTAAAGACGAAGCTTTGTATGAGAATAGAATGCAGGCATTTGCCTCGACTTCCATGGGATATTTACACCGATTCGGAGGGAGTGACGTTTTTGCTGTCACCCAATCAGCCAAGTGTTGTGGGTGGAGGCCATACCATTCCATTTTACTCTGTGGGAATCGCCACAACAGGATTTTTTTAATCACAATTTTTAAGTCACCATACAATATTATCACGTCATTGCAAAATGCTGAGTATTTGCGAAATCATAATTGTGATATACTCACACAGCAGTCCTCGTGAGATTGAGCACTTGGCACCACCTAGTGGACTTAAATCAATTGATTTCTTTATGCTAACCCAAAAAGTTTCATGTTTATTTAGTTTAAGGATGAAGCGGTTGAGACCAGTTCTTTTTGGACCAAACCAAAAACTCGGTGGAAACACGACAGGCTTATATTTTAGTGGAACTGCTGCCACCCACTGCTCTAATGACCTAAATTAAAAAGGTGCAACTCCTCAATCAGCGTCACACACAATTAAATGAACACCTCATACATGTGCCGTTTAGAAGTAGTTGTGCCCAGACTGTTCTACTCCTTCCTTTTATCTCTGACGTCATCAGTCGTTATAGATCAAAGCCAGCCGCTAAAATAGTTACTAACAAAATCCACGAAAATGGGCCACCCACACAGAAATGTGTGTAGCTGAATATGCAGTTTTTTTTTTGTTTTTTCGTGCTCATGACTCTTGCACTGACGACACTCTCTGACCAATCAGTAAACTCGGAACCTCGTCAGAGAAGGTATTAAAATAACACCTGATACCAGGTGCTGTCACATCACTGATGAAGAAGTTGAAAGAGTAGAGTTGAGTGTTATTATTATTATTATTATAATATCAATGACGGGTGTAGGGTCTCTGTGTAGCGATAGAGCGCCACTTACAGGCCTGGCGTGTGTACTACAGCGTTTTAAGGAGACATTTCCTGAACGACGTCGCGTTCACGGTAGTAAAACACTTTCAAAACCACAAATACGGGTTCGTTTGCGTTTCGAGCAGTTTCCATGGCCTGAGGATGTGTTGAGGATCTGCAGACTGAGACTCGTGTACATGAAGCGTGCACGCGCAGGGAAACCAAACTGCACAGGACACCGGAGTGGACCGGACCGGACCAGACCGGATATGAAGCCTCAACACGCAGCGGCGGCGCGATGGTTTCCGCTTCTGCTAACTACACGTTAGCTGTGCGGCTAACGCACCTGTAAAAGATTCATCGGTGAGACACGGTTAATGCACACACATATACACAACTACTGACGATAATGTCACGCATTTTGTCACAGAAAATAATCAGAAAATACCGATCGGCGCTGTTCAACGTCCCCCTTATCTGTCACGCTAACGTTAGCCGCCTAGCCTCGGCCGCTAACTACGTAGCCGCGCTACATTAGCATAACAACGTCCACACAGGCAGAAAATGGCGGCCGCTTTCACACACACTCACCTTCAACTATATCACTCGCTCCGTTCCTCGCCTCTCCGTGGAATGTTAGGAGACTCCGAGACGAAATGTGTACAAATTATGAGGGTTTTTCCACGTAAACATCCACGAAGTCTGAGCCTCGAGTCAGCGAGGAGGGAAAACTCGGCGACGTCGCTATGCACGTTCTTACGTCCTACGTCACACGTTCTCTTCTTCTACGGTGTTTCTCTCGAGACGCACGTTACCCGCGCATGAGCGCCACGAACAGGATTTGATGTGGCAGACAGACCAAAAGATGGCGACTGAATAAAAATGACCGTTAAACACACGTTTTCTTCCGGAATATAATAGTTTGGTGTGTGTTTATTATTTTATATCCGACACAGGTCCCAGAGAGGTAAGACATACAAGAACTCTCTCTCTCTCACACACACACACACACACACACACACACACACATCTTAGTCCTAAACTTCATCAGTTCCTCAGAAATTAGGTTCTGCCCAATTAGGACCAGGTGTTGGTCTCAATCAGGACTACTGTTTCTGACAAGGTCAGTGTTTATGTCAGAAAAGGTCCTAGAGAGGTAACACACACACACACACGAAAACACACAATTTGTGAAACAAAATGTGAATTAAATACCACATTGACTTGGTCCTCAAACTCCTGCGTGTGTCTGGAACTCTAATTCTAGAAAAGTCTACCACAGAGGGCTCTGTTCATTTTCAGCAGGGGAACAGTTAAAAGAAGAATTTAAGAAAACCAGCAACATGAGGTTCTGCAGAAGAATCAGACTTCTATGTCTTAGGTTGTGAGTTCAAGGACCTTTTATCTCCTTCAATCTTCACTTTGGAGTTTGAACTTTAAAATGTTTTGTCCTTCAAAGAATTAACCACAACCAGAAGAGACTGTCAATCAGCAAGGTGGCAATGTCACTTACACAACCAGGAGGTGGATCCTGTGCACAAGGTGGCAGGTTTGAGTCCACAAGACTGCAAAAGATTCTGGGATTTGTCCTTTAAACTTTGGTTGTGGAACTAACTCTGCCACACCAGAACAATCTTGTGGTTGTGGACTGGGATGACTCTGAGGACTGTGTGTGTGTGTGTGTGTGTGTGTGTGTTCTCCTCACCAGAGCGGCTGTAGCTCACACCTCTGGCGCCACGCAGCGACCGGGCAGCACCACACCGTTACCGTGACATCAAAAGACAAGTTTGAAAGTGAGCCATGATGTTTGTGTTTTCCATGGATTTTAAGCTGGAGTTATATTTGTGGATATTAGAGTTCATATTATCGCTCAGAGTCACATTTTAATCCTTGTTTTTTTTGCAACTCGGTCATTTAAGAATGTCTGATAGGAGAATGTGGTGAGACTGACCTCTTTGTGCAGGACGGGGACCTGGTACGGACAGGAAATGCCGTTTTCAAAGCAGAGATTACGTCTTCCGACGGAAACTGAGATAACGGACAAATAAGAACGGACCGTGTGAGGTGGGCTACACGGTGCGTTCACCAGCCCGTCCATGGCCGGTGAAGCGTTCCGATGTGCCGCAGTCTCCAGATGACGTGACGAGGCGCATGTACAGCACCACCAAGAAGAAGGATGTGGGTAAGACACTCATGACCTGTCCAGAAGAGGACGTTCATTTCATAAACAACAACAGACAATGACAGCAATTATGTGCATGAACATGCACTGTTGTGTTGATGTTTACCAAAATGTACATTGTTATTGAATTATCAGCCAGTCCTGTGTATTTTATGACAAAGAAGTTCAATAAGAAAGGAAACTGTAAAGAAGGTAGGAAATACCACTTTTTCATCTCTGATGCTGCTACTGTCTGTTTATTTATGTGACATAATAATATTTTAGGGGTTTTGGATGAATCCGTGTATCAATCGTTCTTTTCATATTCAATTGAGATTCCAAAATCGAAAAATAAAACGGTTTATTTCCTTATTCGTTTATGTATCTGACACCAAAGAACAAATAACGGGTCATTTTTTATACTTTTGGTTTATTGCTCAGATCAAAAATAGTGGCAGTTATTGTCTTCTTCGTGTGTTGCACTTGGAAGTGTAACGTTGGCCTTCAAAACCGTACTGAGGATCAGTCACGGAGACTTTCATCTTGTTCAGAGGAACGAAACTGGCAACTGTAAAGTGCAATTTTACAGAATAAATGAGACCAGGGGTCAGGGGTTGGTCGCCGGGGCGACTGCAAACAATCACGGGCGTCACCGTGGACATGAACGACTACAACAGTGGATGGCTCGGCATCTTCTCCTCTGAGGTCACGGCGATGTTGACTTTGTGTTTTTCCTTCTTCACATAAATCACACACAGAGAAATGCTCTTGGTCAGATTTCTTGAAATAAGACATTTTATTAGCTGGGAAAACTCATGTTTAGCTTTATTTTACTCGTATTGTGATGTTTTGTGTCTCAAGATAAGCGTGTGATGCTCAAAAATAGCATCTTTTTAGTTTCAAGTGTATTTAACTCATGTTTAGTTCTAGAATTGTGACACTGCTCTATATTTAAGGCGTGCGGACCGTGCAGTTTTTAATAAAGCAGAGTGAAGTCTGTTCATTAAAACAAGATGATTCATCTTTTACAAACTACACAGCAGCTTAATTAAAAGCTTGTTTCATTTGAAATGTGACTCAAAACAAGAAGCAGCGTATGAAAACAAGCTCAATCTGACTCTGCAGCTGATTTGTGTGACAAGAAAGTAGAATAAATATACTTGGCAAAACTTTGAGAAGCAACATCAACTCAATGGGCCTGTCTAATTCCATTCTGGTGGTCAAAGGTCATGTGTATGTAACCTTTTTTAAAGAAGAAAAACAAATACTATCCTTAAGTACATTTGTATACGAGCTGTGAAAGAGTGTTTATTTTATTTGGAGTCTGGGAAAAACAGCGGAGACTCAAACTTGTCTTTCTAAAATCGTCTCTGTTGCAGAATCAGATTCTCTCAGACTCACAGACACATCGTCGCCGCGGACGACGAGGCCTGCGGCGTCTTCAGGAGCTCAAGACTGAGTTCACAGGTGAGGAACAGACGTCTGACGACGACTTCTGAAGCAAAGTATGAATGTTTATTTTAAAGGGTTAAAATCTTAGAACATTATTTAGTATTTGATATCAATAATTAGGTCAGATGTAGGTGAAAAAAAATCAGCTAAATGAAAGTAGAATATAACAACGCATAACATTATTATATATCTCATATAGTAATACAAGACACAACAAGGAAAAACATCAGTTTATTGTCACATCATTTATTGTTGATCATTTTAAGACAGAGAGCTAAAACTGGATCATTTAGGCGACTTTTATAAGATGATCCACACATTTCTTAGATTCTCTGTTGACGCTCTGTTCACACACATCCGACCCGAGTGATCCGATCACAGGTTTACACCTGCTAATGCGACATCACTGCTCCACATGTAAACACACGATCATGTCCAACCATGTACGTGTGTGTTTTCAAAACACTGACTTAGGTGTCAACTATATAATTATATAGTATGATGTCATACTGTCAAAAACTGTCCAAATATGAACTGTCAAAAATATCCTAGTATGATGTCAACAAAAAGTTAAAATATGAACTGTCTAAAAGTGTCCTAGTATAGTATTTCGTCATCAAAACATGTTTATTATTTAGTAAACTGTCAAAAATGTCCAAATATAGTACGTCAACAAAAAATGTCACTAGACCATTAAAACTTAAGAATGAGTATCTAGTCTGGCCAGTAGGGGGCAGGTTAAGTAAAAAAAACTGTTGAGGTTTAGTAGAATTTCAAAATAAAAGTGTCTGTGTTGATATGGATCAATATATAGTTGATTCATGTGTTTTCCTCACATTATTTCACTCATTTACTGCAGTGAGCACATTTGAACACTTTAAAGTGGACACTGCTTTGTCTCATCATGTCCTCTGACTGAAGACCTGCAAACAGCTGCCGTTAAAGGCACAGTTCATGTGTTTTCAAGTCATTCCATTCACAGTCGTCACTAAATACATCAGAATCCTCTGTTAAATATTGAGATTTTACAAATGTTTTCAGGATTTTTAAAGTCTTTGTAACTGATCTACAGCTTTGTTTGGACCAGGAGCCAGGACCAGGAGCCAGGACCAGGAGCCAGGACCAGGAGGAGCTGGAGGAGGACGAGGAGCAGCGGGGACAGGTGTGTGGTAGCTGCTGCTTAAAAATGATCTGCACATTTCTTAGATGTTCTGTTGACGCTCTGTTCACACCTGCTGTTAACATCCGACCTGAGGGATCCGATCACAGGTGTTCAGATTACACCTGCTAATGTGACGTCACATGTAAACACACACACATCATTTCTCTTTCTTTATTAAAAGGAACAAGGAAACCAGAAAATGTTCAACATTTGCAATAAAACGAAAAACAATTTATCGATTATTAAAGTATTTGACAATTCATTTAGTAATGGTTTAATTATGCAGTAATCGTTGCATTTCTACTTGGTTTATATTTTTAAAAATAATCATCAGAGACACCATGATGCGATTTATCGTGATATTTGCAATAAACTGAGACAACAGCGCTCGTGAAAGTGAGTACTTATAATAAAAATACACAAAAAAAAAAGAATACGCCATATTTCACTGTATTAGTTTTAATAATAATTCTCTCAAACAGCGTCACATCCTGTCTGCAACCGTAGCAACCACAACAACATTAGCTGAAAAAGTTGCACTATTTTATCGACGCAGTTTTGTCGCCGCTTTCACGTCAGAATCAGCAGAAAAACAAATAGCTGTAGGTGGCGCTAGCATAGAAGTCAAAGAGGTCCAAACTCAATCATTTTTGCTTTGTGGACAAAAACAATCGTCATTTTCACCTTTAAAAAACCCCTCATCAACATTTTAGCACATTTTCTGGAGCAAACCATCACTCTTTTACCTGTGATTTCATCCCCTCACACGGACGTTAACAGCACTTGTCAACAGAGCCTCTGTTTAATGTGTTCACATCATTTTTACATTGTTAACAAGTGAAAACTGTGGACGAGTCAAAGTGACAACATTCAATCAATAAATACAACTTAAAATAATGACTCACATGTGTCTCACATTCATTCATTCACATTGGAATTAAATACATAAATGTCTCATTGTTAAATGTGTCATTCATTCAAATACATTTAATGTGAAAACAACATATAGAATGACTTGACTATTGAATGAATGATGTCATGGTCCTGTGTTGCATCATCAAATGATTTGATGCTGATTTTGACACAAAAAATCAATTCATCATGCAACACACGACCATGAATGTGAGACACATGTGAGTCATTATTTAATGGTGTATTTATTGATTGAATGTTGCCACTTTGACTCGTCCACAGTTTTCACTTGTTCACAATGTAAAAATTATGTGAACACATTAATCACACAGAAGTCTCATTCATGTGCTCATCATTTTTAAGCAGCAGTTACTGGACACCTGGACCCAACTGTGTGGTCAACAGTCCAGGGAGTGAACCCCTATCATTTTTTTTGTCT
This sequence comes from Solea solea, assembly GCF_958295425.1. NCBI lineage: Eukaryota > Metazoa > Chordata > Actinopteri > Pleuronectiformes > Soleidae > Solea > Solea solea. The sequence goes on from NC_081137.1 coordinate 707,811, forward strand.
TTTTATGGCATTTTTAGGGATTTTTTTTTGGGCCAAAAATGTGAAATAAAATGTTATAACCCCCTGCTGTCATCTGTGCGGGGGGCCGGGGGAGCACAGCCCAGCCCCGGCCCCAGTTTGGCCCCGGCGCCGGGGCCAAGTGTTCGGAGCATGCTGGATTTGAACCAGCCACAGCCGGACTGGCACAACCTCCTCGCGGTTGCGAACCAACCCACCACGCCACGAACCCTTTGGAGGTTCGGGAAAGAGCTCCGGGCGTTATTGAGTCTTCACTTTGGCTGTGGAACCTTAAACCTTGACGTATAAAGGAATTGAACCTTCAACGTCAGGACTGAAAGGTTGCTCTCTAACCAGCTGAGCTAACTGTCCACACTCTTCCTCAGGTTTTCTGACACCTATTCACTCTCTGTGTAGAATATTGGTCTTAAAAAGTTGCTTCATCTAAGATTTGAACCTCTGACCCCAGGAACTCCAGTCTTTGTCTGAACCACGTGAGCTATTTGTCCTCACACACTTCTTCTTCAACGTTGGACGACTTTCAATAACAGATGAGCACAAACATGACTTCAGCGAGACCTCAGACTGATGAAGTATTTAAGGATACATGTCCTCCACAATGGGCCAAACAGTTGGTGTAGTGGTTAGTGCTCTTGCCTTTGAAACAAGAAGACCTGGGTTCGAGACCCATTTGGAACAAGGATCTTTGTGGAGTTTTTCATGTTCTCCCCGTGTGTGCGTGGCTTTTCTCTGGGTTCTCTGGCTTCCTCCCACAGTCCATCAATCATCTACCACTTTGTCCTCCACTGGAGGGTTGCGGTGGGTCCTGTGCCAAGCTCAGCTGTCATAGGTTGATAGGCGGAGTTCATCCTGGACTGTTCGCCAGTCCATTCAAAACATGCAACGCAGTCATGAGGTAAATTTCAGTCTAAACATTCGCTTCATGTAAGATTCAAACCCCTGACCAGAGGAACACCAGTCCATGTCTGAACCATGTGAGCTATTTGTCTTTTCATGATTTTTCACACAATTTGGAAGTCTTTCAATAATAGAACCCATGACTTCAAAAAAAGGTCAGACTGATAAAATATTTAAGAACGTCTGTCCCCAAATGTGGACAAGATGGTTGGTGTAGTGGTTAGTGCTCTGGACTTTGACACAAGAAGACCTGTGTTCGAGACCCGTTTGGAACAAGGATCTTTCTGGAGCTTTTCATGTTTCATGTGTTTCATGTGCGTGGCTTTTCTCTGGCTTCCTCCCACAGTCCATCAATCATCTACCACTTCGTCCTCCACTGGAGGGTGGCGGGGGTCCTGTGCCAAGCTCAGCTGTCATAGGTTTATAGGTGCAGTTCATCCTGGACTGTTCGCCAGTCTATGCAAAACATGCAATACAGTGATGAGATAAATGTCTCATCACCTATTGTCAGATTCGAACCCGTGACCATAGGAACACCGGTCCAGGTCTGAACCATGGGAGCTATTTGTCTTTGCATGCTTTTTAGCACAATTTGGAAGTCTTTCAATGATAGAACCCATGACTTCAAAAAAACGTCAGACTGGTGAAATATTTAAGAACGTCTGTCCCCGAATTTAGACAAGATGGTTGGTGTAGTGGTTAGTGCTCTTCCCTTTGAAACAAGACTATCAGGGTTCGAGAGCCAGTTGGAACAAGCATCTTTCTGGAGTTTTTCATGTTCTCCTTGTGTGTGCGTGGCTTTTCTCCGGGTTCTCTGGCTTCCTCCCACAGTCTATCAATCATCTACCACTTTGTCCTCCACTTGAGGGTGAAGGAGGGGTCCTGTGCCAAGCTCAGCTGTCATAGGGTGATAGGCGGGGTTCACCCTGGACTGTTCGCCAGTCCATTCAAAACATGCAATACAGTGATGAGGTAAATGTCCACTTCATGTAAGATTTGAACCCCTGACCATAGGAACCCCAGTCCTTGACTGAACCACATGAGCTATTTGTCCTTGTATGCTTTCCCATAATTTGGAACTCTTTCAATAATAGAACTCATGACTTCACAGACCTGAGCCTGATGAAATATTTAAGAAAGTCTGTCACTTGTTATGGGTAACATGGTTGGTGTAGTGGTGAGTGCTCTTCACTTTGCAGCCAGAGGACCTAGGTTCGATTCCTGTTTGGAACAAAGCTCTTTGTGCATGGCGTTTTAGAGACAAACAACCATTCAACACATTACCTCTCACAACTTTAGAAGTCTTTCAATAGTAGATTACCCATGACTTCAGAGACCTCAGCCTCACTTGGTCAATTTAGAGTGACTAATTAGCCTAATCCCCATATTGCATGTTCTTGGGCTGTGGCAGGAACCCGGAGAAAGGCCACACACACACAGGGAGAACATGAAAAACTCCAGAAACATGCTTGTTCCTACTGGGTCGCGAACCCAGGTCGCCTTTTTTTCAAAGGTAAGAGTACTAACCACTACACCAACCATGTCATTCATCTTCGGGGACAGATGTTCTTAAATATTTCATCAATCTGACATTTTTTTTGCAGTCATGAGTTCTATTATTGAAAGACTTCCAAATTGTGTGAAAAGCAAGCAAAGACAAATAGCTCACGTGGGTCAGATATGTACTGGGGTTCCTATGGTCAGGGGTTCGAATCTTACCTGAAGTGAATGTTTAAGTGTAAATTTACCTCATCACCGTGTTGCATGTTTTGAATGGACTGGCGAACAGTCCAGGGTGAACCCCGCCTATCACCCTATGACAGCTGAGCTTGGCACAGCAGCACCCATGACAAAGCGGTAGATGATTGACGGACTGTGGGAGGAAGCCAGAGAACCCCGTGAAAAGCCACGCACACACGGGGAGAACATGAAAAACTCCACAAAGATATTGGCGCCAACTGGGTCTCGAACCCAGGTCTTCTTGTTTCAAGGGCAAGAGCACTAACCACTAGACCAACTGTTTGGCCCATTACGGAGGACATGTATCCTTAAATACTTCATCAGTCGGAGGTCTTTCTGAAGTCATGTTTGTGCTCATTTGTTATTGAAAGTCGTCCAACGTTGAAGAAGAAGTGTGTGAGGACAAATAGCTCACGTGGTTCAGACAAAGACTGGAGTTCCTGGGGTCAGAGGTTCAAATCTTAGATGAAGCAACTTTTTAAGCCCAATATTCTACACAGAGAGTGAATAGGTGTGAGAAAACCTGAGGAAGAGTGTGGACAGTTAGCTCAGCTGGTTAGAGAGCAGCCTTTCAGTCCTGATGTTGACGGTTCATTTCCTTTATACGTCAAGGTTTAAGGTTCCACAGCCAAAGTGAAGACTCAATAACGCCCGGAGCTCCTTCCCAAACCTCCAAAGGGTTCGTGGCGTGGTGGGTTGGTTCGCAACCGCGAGGAGGTTGTGCCAGTCCGGCTGTGGCTGGTTCAAATCCAGCATGCTCCGAACACTTGGCCCCGGCGCCGGGGACAAACTGGGGCCGGGGCTGGGCTGTGCTCCCCCGGCCCCCCGCACAGATGACAGCAGGGGGTTATAACATTTTATTTCACATTTTTGGCCCAAAAAAAGCCATAAAAAAACGAATAAAAAAATGATAGGGGTCCACTCCCTGGACTGTTGACCACACAGTTGGGTCCAGGTGTCCAGTAACTGCTGCTAAAAAAATGATGAGCACATGAATGAGACTTCTGTGTGATTAACGTGTTCACTTCATTTTTACATTGTTAACAAGTGAAAACTGTGAGTCAAAGTGACAACATTCAATCAATAAATACACCATTAAATAATGACTCACATGTGTCTCACATTCATTCATTCACATTGGAATTAAATACACACATTATTAAATGTGTCATTCATTCATTCAAATACCAAATTCATTTGATGTAAAAACAATTTCATACATTTCTGTATTTAATTCCAATGTGAATGAATGAATGTGAGACACATGTGAGTCATTTAATGGTGTATTTATTAATTGAATGTTGTCACTGACTCGTCCACAGTTTTCACTTGTTAACAATGTAAAAATGATGTGAACACATTAAACAGAGGCTCTGTTGACAAGTGCTGTTAACGTCCGTGTGAGGGGATGAAATCACAGGTGAAAGAGTGATGTGCTAAAATGTTGATGAGTGTTTTTTAAAGGTGGAAATGATGATGTTGTCAAACATGTTGTTTTTGTCCACAAAGCAACAATTATTGAGTTTGATTGATTTCTTTGTTTTTATGGAGCAAAGAAAACAGAAAATGTCGACATTTAAGAAGCTGGAAAATCACAAAGCTTGATTTAATTCTTTAAAAAAAAAACAATAGTTTGTTGTTAGTTTACACCTGACATGGAAATGTGTCGGGCTGCAAGATATTATCGTTATGGGCAGATATTGGCTTTGAAAAGTATTATGAGTTATGGGCAGTGGTGGGCTGTCAGGGCTAGCAGGGCCTTCTCTGCTGGCCCTGACAATATCAAAAAAGTATTTTTTTATTATTATTATTATTTTATTTTTTTTAATAATAAAATTAATGTGTGTCTGAACGTGTCTGAATTCAATTACTTTTTCAGTATGTTATGATTATATTTCCAGAAAGAATATGGTTATTTTTTGTGAAGCTGAGCTGGATTTTCCATATGTCATTAAACGCATCATAGCTCCGCAGACCTGCTCTAGTAGTATTGCTGGCCTTTCGTTGAAGCTGCCATTTCCTATTTGGTTATAACTTTGACTGACTTGTCTTCGGCCAATCAAAATGTGATGCGTAGTGACAGAACGCCCCAGGCCCAGCGATGTGTCTGGCGCTAGCCCCCGCTGTTGTCATCAACGACGTTTGAACCTTTGGCGGGTTTTGAAGTAAGCTATGGCCACTGCATTAACACCACCGATCCATCATGTTTCTGATCTCCTTTGTGTGCACTTTTCACGGCGATCGTTTGGAGAAAAGAAGGAAATTATTTGAAGAGGAAGACCTACACCGAAGAGGTACATCATTTACGGTAGTTAGATTGTTAATGATAAATTCATAACATTTTTTAGAAGTGGTGAGGACAAAACTGTTGATCATAAATAGTGCCGGGTACGTGTTCCGCCACGTAGCTGACGCCTATGCTTATGTGGAAGCTTGTGAAATTGCGGTTGCTGAGTGACATAAAGGAAAATGTGGTGGTAATGATGCAGTAGCCTATAGATGTGCAGTGGTGTGCGTGTGCACTACGGTTGTTGCACATCAACTGTCTTGTGAATATAGTGCATAATAGTGTGTTTTGTATGTGGATGTGTGTTTTTTAATTTTTTTTTACTGAAGGCCCTGACTGAAACCCCACTGTACGCTACTGGATATGGGCAAACACGGTGAGATGTGCCGATAATGACGAATGACTACATCCACATGTGCTGCAATATAAGTATGAAACATAGTGTGTTATTTTAACTTGAGAAGAGACTTAATGACTATGGAGGACGAAACCTGACTTATGTATAAATAAATACAGAAATAAATGTATGAATAAATACAGAAATAAATAAATGCATAAATAAATGAATAAGCCGCATTATAGTTCTCACACTGAACATATATGTTATGTCTGATATGTGTCAGTACTGATATCTGTGCCGTGTCACGGTGCACGGTTATATCAGGCAAATAACAATTTTGCAAATTAGACGATGACGTCATTTAGCGACTTTTAGGACAGCCAATAGCGACTTTCCTTACTGAGGAGTTGGCAACAGTGCTGGGCGAGCTGGTAGCCAACAACATTCCTGTACACCTCCTAACCTTACCTCAGTCTTAGGACCTCCTACCTCATTAACGTGTGGACACAGCAATAAATAAATGTAAGTGGACAGAAATTATTATTATTTATTATTTATGCATTTATTTATTTATTCCTGTATTTATTTATACATTTATTTATTGCTGTATTTATTCATGCATTTATTTATTTATACGTTTATTTCTGTATTTATTTATACATAAGTCCGGTTTCATCCTCCATAAATGACCTCTGCAGTCGTGAAGTGAAATGAAAGGTGTGTGTGTTTACATGTGGAGCCGTGACGTCACATTAGCAGGTGTAATCTGAACACCTGTGATCGGATCCCTCAGGTCGGATGTTAACAGCAGGTGTGAACAGAGCGTCAACAGAACATCTAAGAAATGTGCAGATCATTTTTAAGCAGCAGCTACCACACACCTGTCCCCGCTGCTCCTCGTCCTCCTCCAGCTCCTCCTGGTCCTGGCTCCTGGCTCCTGCTCCAAACAAAGCTGTAGATCAGTTACAAAGACCTTAAAAATCCTGAAAACATTTGTAAAATCTCAATATTTAACAGAGGATTCTGATGTATTTAGTGACGACTGTGAATGGAATGACTTGAAAACACATGAACTGTGCCTTTAACGGCAGCTGTTTGCAGGTCTTCAGTCAGAGGACATGATGAGACAAAGCAGTGTCCACTTTAAAGTGTTCAAATGTGCTCACTGCAGTAAATGAGTGAAGAAATGTGAGGAAAACACATACAAACCTTTTTATTGTCAACTATATATATTGATCCATATCAACACAGACACTTTTATTTTGAAATTCTACTAAATCACTGCTCAACACTTTTTTTTACTTAATCTGACCCCTACTGGCCAGACTAGATATTCATTCTGAAGTTTTAATGGTTCAACATTTTTTGTTGACGTACTATATTTGGACATTGTTTGACTTAAGCTGCAGTTACCAGACGTTTGTCCCGCTGCTCCTTGTCCGCCTGAGCGTCTCCTCCGACCGGCTCCGCGCTCGTGGAAGATCCGAGTGGCAAAGCGGAAGTGGATGATTCCAATTCAATTCATCGAGAGGGGAGGTCGCGGACCGCACTCAGCCAGGAGGAGTCCACTTTTCATCGGCGGCGCTGAGGAGGGGCTTGCTGGTGCTTCATCTCTCCTCATCAGATTTTTACGTTTTTTTTTATTTTGCATGAAAATGTCGCCAATTCTATTATCAATAATATAAAATGTATTGAATTCGGTGGAATTTTATTTAAAGATTTTTACATAACCCTGAAAAGTTGAATATTCAAGATTCATTCAACATTCAAAGTGTTTATTTTCATATGCACAGTAAACACGTTTCCCTGTCCAATGATATTCTTACTTTGCTGTCCACTCAAAAATACCAGCAAAAAGTAAACAAAGAAGTAGTATTACAAAATAATATATAAATATACATAATACATTTTTTTCAGGACTTGGTGTACCTGACATGAGAAGACTGTTGGTGGCAGTGAGGGGCGCCCGGTGGTCCAGGTGTGTGTGTGTGAGTCTCTGTTGTTGGCTGTAGCCTCAAAGCAGGTGTAGAAAATGTTGAGGTCGTCTGGCAGGCTGTCTGTAGGACTGATGGTGCTGGTCCTGTACTCCACATCTGCCCCGGAGTCAGCAGTGGAATAGAAGCTGTACTGCCTCTTTGCTGCCGTGATGGCTTTTCTCAGTCCGTACTTGGCAGCTTTGTACTCAGCCTCGTTGCCTGATTTAAAAGCAATGGAGCGAACACGCAGCATGTTTCAGACCCAGAGTTTCTGGTTGGGGAACTTTCTCACATGTATGGTGGGCACGATGTTATCAACACAGGTGTAATGTACCCAGTGACATACTCAGCATAGCATATCAATGTTTATGGTCCTGCAGAGAGTGTATTTGTGTGTATTTGGCTTTTATATTGAGTGATTAGTAAGTTAAAAATGACAAATATGTGAGACTTGGACACAAATATAGAACTATAAATGCTAATGAGCGATGAATAACTAACTAAAACCTGCTTTGTCGTAATATTTTTTTAAAAATGTAAAAGAAAACCCCTCATTGCCTTCATTTATTCACATTTCTTATAAAGTTTTCACACACATGACAGTATGAAGGTGTTTTAAGGGTCAAAGGTTTGGACATATAGCTAAGAACTGTAAAGAGAAGAGGAGGTGTGCATGATGTGGGAAATGTGGAAGCAGGGTGCAGCTGTGGGGGAGATGATAGTGTCGCATATGGTGGGTGTGAGACGATGACAAGGGAAACGAATATCCCAAAAAAATAAGAGCTGAGGGAAGAATCACCTCTGCAGAAGCTGTGAGTGAATATAGAAATGAGCAAAGAGCTGTGGACGTGCAAGACACACGAGACACACAAGGACAGACGACAGGATGTATGCGAACAACAGAGATTTAGTGACGTTCATAACAGTACAGAGGAAGTGACATCACACACTCATGGTTACAGCAGCAGTGAGCCACTGAGGATGAGTGGGACTGGCGTGGGAAGAAGTGAGGGAGAACCTCGCAGGATGTCACATGATCATGGTCATTCTTTTACAATGTGAGGTGTTTACTGGAATTTAAGCAATTTATCAAGGAAAAGGCTACAAGAGCAGATATAGTATGTGTTCAAGGAACATGGTTAAAACCAGGTTTAGACTCTGGTACACGAGTATACAGTGAGGAGAGACAGAAATTGTGGTTACCAAGTGCCTGGAAAGAAGCAGTCGTGTTTCCTATCAGAAAACCTTGTCAGGATCCTTCGCTAGCGATAAGCCAATAGCATTAACATCAAATATGTTCAAAATAATGGAAAGCATGACAACAGAAAGATTAACATGCAAATTATCTAAGTGGTTTTAGAAAGGGGAGAAATACAAGTGATAAGATTAGAGACTGAGATAAGACAGGCAAACAAAGAGTCAGCAGCTGCAGTGTTTTATTACTAATAAAGCTGAGCACGATGGGTACAAGACCAAAGGTGTATGTTATACACCTTTATCCAGTTATACAGTATAACTGGATTAAGGACTTTCTGATGGGAAAACATTACATTACATGTCATTTAGCTTTTATCCGAAGCGACGTACAATAAGTGCATTTCAACATTTGGGTACAAACAAGAGCAAGAAGCAAGTAAGTGCTTCAAGTAAGCCAAACTATAAAATGCTCGTCATAAGTGTGATGTACAAGTAAGTGCTTGCCTTTTTTTTTTTTTTCTTTTGTCGTCGTTGTCTTAGTCGAGGTCGAGTCGAAAGAAATGTGTTTTTAGTCGGCGGCGGAAGATGTGGTGGCTTCCTGTCCGGATGTCGATGGGGAGCTCGTTCCACCATTTGGGAGCCAGGACAGTGAACAGTCGGGAGTTCGGTGAACGCCTCTGCGATCCTCTCAGTGAGGGGGCAGCAAGCCAGGGTTTGATCATGTCCTGGATGTAGGCTGGACCGGATCCGTTTGTAGCATGGAACGCAAGCACTAGAGTCTTGAAGCGGATGCGAGCAGCTACAGGAAGCCAGTGAAGGGAGCGGAGGAGCGTATGGCACATGCAGGGAGACCAGCCAGGAGACAAGAGCCTGGACCAGAACCTGAACTGCCTTCTGAGTTAGAAGAGGTCATATCCTCCTGATGTTGTGTAACATGTATCTGCAGCAATGTTGGCAGTGAGGGAGAGACGGTTCAGAGACGGTTCAGAGACGGTTCAGAGACGGTTCAGAGACGGTTCAGCCAGGTTCCTTCAGTATGAGTGACCACAGTGACGGTCAGGTCTGTGGTGGGAGAAAAAGAAACTCTTCTTCTTCCTCTTCTGATTTTATTTGGTAGTAACAAGTAAAAAAGAGTTTTGGCCTTGATCTACTTTTTCTTTTCCTCTGAGACTGAAAAAGAAATAGGATTTCAATCTGTAAAACATTTGAAAAAGGATCTCAAATATCCAAAAAAAAGTAGAAAAATAAACTATGAAAATGAATTATTTATTCGATAATAATTCCGGAATATAGTATAAAGTATATTTAAACTATATTTTGATTTAATTTGAATACATTGTGTTTACGTAGAAATTTAAATGTAATATTTATATTTAACATTTAAATTTAATTATTTAATATATGTATACATGAACATGGAAAATGTTAACGTTAATAAATTCACAACCTTTGGACATAGTTTGAAGCGAATTGTGACAAAAATGAGAAAAAGCGTTTTCCACACTTTTCGTTTTCACGTGGGCAAAAGATTTTTGGGAAAATGATGTCATAGTCCGTCTACAGATCTAGATTTATAGATATCTCTATATACTAAAATCAATAATGAATACAAAGCGTTGTAAAATAAGACACACAGCTCAGTTTTTGTTTTTATTTCAATGATATTTTTTATAAACAATATATGTTTTAAACATGAATTGTTTCCACTAAAAACTAAAGTCTTTATTTTCTTTTTTTTTACAGCCATGAGATCGTCAGGAGGGAATGAACACTTGAATAGAACTTGACTTTTACTCTTCTGTTGCATAAAAATACATCATCATCATCATCATCTCGTTTGTCTTATGTAGAGAATTTTGTCAAAAAGGAAAAAAGAAATGAAAGAAAACAAAAAACAACTATTTACACTTTGAAAATACTCGGGTGAACTGATCTTAGTTCCCTTTAGCGTCTCGCTTAAAACTTCAGCAGCCCTTTTTTTTGTTTTCAGTCGTAGTTCACTCTGGTAGAACGTCGTTATTTCTTCAGCGTTTTACTGCAGATTGGCGTCCGTTTAATTCCACTTTGCATCTTCAGAGCTGTTTTTTTAGCGTTCACAATTTGAGGGAAGGGCGGAGCGGGCTGACTAACAGAGAGGAACCGCTGCTCCTCCACGTCCAGAGGAACCAGTTGAGGTGGTTCGGGCATCTGGTTCGGCCTCCTCATCTGGGCTTCCTTGCCGAGGTGGCTGCCCCCGTGACCTGGACCCGGATAAGCGGAAAACAAAGACTACGAAGCACGGCAAATTCAAAATGACTGACTTCCTGTGGAGTTCAGGGCGTGGTCCCAATGGACTTTTTTGTTCGTCTTGGGCTGTGACAAGTTCCCACCAAGTTTAGCAAACTCAGCGCAACTTAATTTTGGCTTTCTCCATCCATGTTTCGCCTTAGGGGGCGCTATAGAGCCCTGGTACAACAGACAATATTGCATTTTCACCACACCTGACCTCAGTGACATAATCTGAAGGATTTATTTTTGGTCAAATTCAACGTTTGCATCTTCGTACATTTGGTTTTGTCCGACCAGCAGTCCAGAACGCAAACATAATAAGTAGCATTTGCTTTCACATTTATGCGATAAATAAGTGAAATGATTCATCTTTTTATCTCCATGTTTATGTTGATGACTGGTTCACTTCCAACACAAAACTAAATGAATATAGAACAAATATGTTGTGACAAACGCGCTACTCCAAGACAGTTGAACGTCTCAAACTTTGATGCTGAGAAATCGCCGCGTTCTACCAGAGCGAAATTTTGCCGATTCTCTCAAGACGCGTCTTTCTCTCCGCGACAATGGGATCCTGTACGTTTAAAATAATCGCATTCACACCCAATGTGATGCAATAATTCCTGAAATATATTGCCCACTCTTTGCCAAAGGGCAAAGAGTGGGCAACAAACTTGGGACGAGCGGGGCGTTCCGGTTGTTGTTGGAAGTCAGAATTTCTGACCACAAATCAGATTTCTGACTCGGAAAGTCAGTGCGTCCTCAAAAGCGCTGACATAGGATTCCACTGCTGCCACTGCTATTGGCAAAAAACTCTCCACTATGTTTACCACTAGTAAAGGTTAGGATTCCTTTTTTTGGCTTCGGAACAATCTTTGACGTGAAGATGCAAACCGACGAAGTGTGCAAAGTCAAAAATAAGGCAAAGAAAACGGTCTTAAAGCTACAGTTTGTGTCGGTGCAGCTGTGAACGATTGGCAGCGCGTTTCAAAGTCTCATCTGACCGTTATTTACTTTTACTTTGGTGTTGTTTGGATTGTACCATTTTCTACTTGAACAACTTAAAGCGGCATTCATTTATTTCGGAGAAGGTGACAAAAGTGTGGAGGGTTTTTTGGAAAGAATGATGCCGAATTCCTTTTTCCCCCCCACCCACCGTTTGAAAAAGGCAGAACTTTCGTCATTTCAGATATTGTACTCGCCTGGCAAACCAGACCTACATCAGGATGTTTGGTCTGGGCAGACAACTGGCAGGGATCAATCCGAAGGGTGGGATAAACCGGGTCCTTGAAAGAGTTCTGCTACAACCGTGGAAGTCCTGGAAGAGCTAATACTGACCGGCCGGGACTACACAGTCGCAACTCTGTTGTCATTATGTTAAACCCGCCCACCCACTCTACACACGATGTGATTGGCCAAACCAGAGTTTGGATTTTGAGGAGTTTCCAGACAGAACCATGGCTGCAAATTAACTTAGCTACCGCTAAGGTGCGTCTAGATTTCACAAAAAAAGTGATATTTTTGATAAATGGATGATTAAAACCGAATCTGACAATCACGAATCTGCGGTTCAGACTCAGAGACGGGAAAAATATAAAGCAGGAAAAAACACACAAAACAACAGTCGTTTTCCTGCCATTTTAACTTTGTCAGAGCACTGAGGCCACGCCTTATGACGTAGAGAAAATCCTTTGACAACTTTCAATCATTAACTTGTCTACAACATATGGACCGAGTTTGACACGGCTAGCTCAAACGTGCTAGGACAAGTCTGACCGTGACACGGTGACATCATCGTGTGACAGAAAACAGAAAAAGCAAACTCATCTCTCCAGTTCTGTGCAAAGTCGTGACAATGGTAACAATTTGGAAACGCTTTTTTTTTTCTTTTTTTTGGAGACAAAGACAAAGCAAATAAGATAAAAACTGCTCATTATAGACTCTATATACAAATATTATGTCGCAGGTGACGGGGGTCACGTGACAGGTGACAGGTCAGGTGACTGTTAAAGGACCAGGACGCAGCGTCACCTGCCCGACGCTCCCCCACAGAACATGACGACATGTTTTAGGCACGACGATGAGTGATAATACAAAACTGTACAATACTGTGTGTGTGTGTGTGTGTGCGAGTGCAAACACTGGAGCAGAGCTTCAGCTCTGACAAGAAGTTTTTACATTTTTAAATCACGGTAATTGTTCGTGACGGACGCCACTCATGTGCAAACTGGACGACCCCGATCACTTTGAGGGAGGTAAATTATTCTGTGGGATTATCGTCGGTTGGTCACGCGCGCGCGCGATAACAAAACACAACTTCTTCATTCACCAGGAGCTGGTGTGTCGCCGACAAACATGTTTGTAAATCACTCACTCTCCCACACCAAAGCCCATAGAGAAAATCAGTGATTTTAACATCACACACACGCACACGCACACACACACACACACACGAGTTGTTGATCCACTGCTGCCTCCATCACGAAGTTCAAATGTCTTAATTTTTTTAATTCAGCATTTAAAATTCTTTGTTCAGATTTACCGCAGTGACACAAAGTGACCACACGAGGCAGCAGTAGAAGTATGTAAATCGCACAAATGACGCGATGAACGTCACACTGGTGTCTCTGAAGTAAATAATGCCATCACCCGCGAGTCGACACCGCCGTTACCCGGGAAGATTGTTACATTCAGACGGCTCCGCCCCCCACGCCAACATGGCTGCTCCCAATGAACGCCTGCGCCGGTACAACACTTTTCTTCACGAGTGAATGCGCTAAAAACCAGCATTTGTGTGGATCCTATTTTTTTGTTTTTGTTTTATTATTTTCTCATTTCTTTGTTGCGTAAAACAAAGAAACAAAACAATAAAAAAGAGCCATGTGACGTCATGTAACGCCATTCCCGAGGAAACTGGTATGGATGATTCACTGAGAGTGTTCCACGTCCTGCTCCGATGTCTTGACTAGAACTCAAGACATCTTCACATCTTCGCATCTTCAGGGAAAAAAAACAAAACTTCACGACGGCGGCGAGCTGCGCCGCGCGACTGCGTCCACGCGACAGTCAACAAACTCATGTCACACTCCCTCAAAAGTCTCTCGTTCCGATACGGAGCGTCCTGTCCCGCGTCCAGGGTATGTCCGCTGGGTTCGTAGCGGATCTGCAACATCGTCCCCGACGACACAACCGGCGAGTCCCTGGGAGTCTCAAACTTCTCCAGAGGGGTTTTATGCGTTGCCGTGGCGACAAGCCGCTGGAACCGCGATCCTCGTCTCTCTATCCAGTCGTGACGCATGGTGAGCGACACTGGGGCACAAACAGCTGATTGAAGTCGACGGTTTCCAAGGAAGACCCGTTTTCATGACGACAAAGGAAAGAAGTGAAAGTAATCGGTCCCTCTGTCCGTCACATGGTCACAGGGAAGAGGCGGGGCTTACGGCAAAACGAATAAGGTGCAATGAGCGTCGATGACCTGTAGAGACGCTGGTGAGGTCTAATGTCCCGGGTGCTGGTGGGGGCTAAAAGAAGGGGGCGGTGACAGGGACAGAGGGCTGGACTGAGGACTGACGCCCCCTGCTGGTGGAGAGTCTGCCGTCGATGGTGAGACGCTGAGGGAGGAGGAGAAGACGGAGGATGAAGAAGCTTTTTTCACAATGTCATGATACATGAATGAGCCACCGGTGACACTCACCTGAGTGTGTAGCTGCTGCGGTGGGCGGGGTCTGTGATCCCGGCAACAAAGAGCTTCTTCGGGGGTCCGTCGGACTCGACGCCACCTGGAAAAAAAAGTTGTTTACAGACTTTTCCAACAGGAATATTAAGTGTGTAAATCACTCACATCAGTGATTTTAGCTGCGGGGACACAGGAGCTGCTGGTCCTCTGCTGCCTCGTGTGGTCACTCTGTGTCACTGAAGTTAATCTGAACTCAGGATTTTAAAAGCCGAAGTGACAAAATAATTAGAACTTAGTGATGGAGGCAGCAGTGGATCAACAACTCCTGTGTGTGTGATGTTTAAATCACTGATTTTCTCTATTGGCTTTGGTGTGGGAGAGTAAGTGGTTTACAAACTTCAGTTTCCTGTTGGAAAAGTCTGTCTCACAGTGAGATAAAGACTGACGTAGAGTTAAAGGTAACAGAGGGTTAAGTGGTTCTCTGTCATGTCTCGGTGTGACTCTCTCCACTTTAAACGACTGATCTTTCAAAATCCTGAACTATCCCTTTAAAGTAGAACAGCACGGAGTCTCCTCACCTTTCCTCTTCAGTGGCGTGAGCGCGGGCCATCTGATGGTGGCGCTGACCGCAGGTCTGTGAACGGTAAACACACGTGAGAACAAGCGCAAACAAGCAGCTGCACTCAACACAGAAACCAGAACCAGAACCAGAACCTGAACCTGAACCGCCGCGTGGGACTCGGGGATGAGTTGGGCGTGACTCCGCCGTCTTGCGATGGAAACCACTGAAGAAGAAAAGACACATGTGGATTCAGTCTTAAGTGTTTTATTCAAACACAACATCTGATCTGGTTTCAGTGAGAGCCCCTGGATCGGGTCCGCTCTGGTTTTACTGTAATACTTCTGATGTGGACAAAGATCTGGATTTGGTCTAAACATTCTGACTTCATCATAAAATCTAATCCAGATTCACAGGGAAACCTTTTACGGGATTGAGACTAAACCCTCTGATCTGGATTGAGTTGGTTCTGAGTCTGATCTGGATTGAGTTGGTTCTGACTTTGATCTGGATTGAGTTGGTTCTGAGTCTGATCTGGATTGAGTTGGTTCTGACTTTAATCTGGATTGAGTTGGTTCTGACTCTGATCTGGATTGAGTTGGTTCTTGACTGTGACTCTGATCTGGAACCTGAACCTGACTGACAGGAAACGCAACCAAGCACCTCCAAAATAAAAGCCACAGTGTGACAGAGCTGCTCACCACTGACGTGTGGTCATGCCACGGACTGACGGGAGGAACTGGAACCAGACTGGAAGCACTGAGAGACAGAGACAGAGAATCAGACAAGGTCTCAAGTTCAAACATGTGGAGTAAAATTTAAGTTCTGTACCTGAGTCTCTGCAGACTCCCTCTGAGTGTCATCTCCATGTTCTCCTCCTGTCTCACACACACACGCAAATTTACTCATATCAAAGATTTGATATAATAAGTAGTAAATAGGTTCGTAGTTGTGGCTTTTGTTCAATTGTTTTTTGGAATTTGTAAAAGAGTGTAAATGTGTTCAAAATCCAAAGAAATCTACAGTTGAGTCAAAGCTGCACTGCCTGACTTTCTGTCGCCCCTTGAGGAACTCTGAGGAATTACCAAAAAACAAAAAACAGTGTCAACAGTGGCTTGTGCTGTGTCTGTCCTCTGTCCTCACCTGTCTCTTCTGGTCCAGTCTGTCTCCGGTCAGAGAGAAGGGAGAGAGCGGGACGAGCTGAGGGACGAGGAGAAAAGAGGACGAGACGTGAAAAACACGCAAGGAGAGCGGCGAGGTGAAGACACAAAAACCCGACGGACACTGACCTGAGACGGACAGCTGGGGTTGATGGACACGCTGCTGCGTCTGTATCGAGCTGAAGACACGGGGCTGAAAATGGTCATCCCATCACTGAGAGACACACAGAGACACACATGTTAAAAGGGACAGTTCAGGTTTTTTGAGCCTGTCGAGAAAATCTGTGTTTTGAAAAATGATCAGTCGATCAGTTCATTATTTCCTCAAATAAAATGGTGTAATGGTGCTTTTTATTTTAGAAAGAATAAGCCTTCAATTAAATGTTCCATTTGTTTCCTTTATTCATTTAATAAAAGGTTACTAAAAATAATCTGTACTGTATTGAATGTTCATTGAAATTATTATTAAAAAAAATTTATTTTCCATACTGTATCTGATTGATTGAAAAATCCCCACTAATTTACCGTTATGCCGACGTAAAGATCTGTACGTATTTATTATTAAAATGTCGTGTAAAATGCGTGTGTTTATTTATAAACAACGTAGACGTAAATGGACTGTTTAATGAATGGGATTTGGTGCTACACATATTTGTGTAATACCACTGACCTGACACTGGTGATCATGGGGGCGCTGTTCGACCTGCGGAGTGCCCCGCCTCCTGCACCGCCTCCTGCGCCTGCGCATTGGTCCACCTCCATCCGCTCCATGCCGTGGCTCGCGCAGGCCCGGCAGTGGCAGCGCCAGCAGCCGGCCTTCGCCCCCTGCGACGGCGGCGTCGGGTTCTACTCGAGGCCGGTAGAAGCCTGACCCGCAGGCCTCACGAGCAGCAAACCCAGATTCGCCGAGTCAGCGCAGGCTGAACACCGAAGCTGGCCGCTCTCTACCGCATTCCCCCCCCCGAGAACGACACCTTATCCGCGCGTGACTGCGGGTCTAAGTGACATTTTATGACCCGTGGCTGCGCTTCAGTCGCTGCGTTCTCCAACGCAGATTTAGTGGCTGCGCGAAGGCGAGTTAAAATACGAACCCCGCGCAAAACACTGCGCACAAAGTTACGTCAGGACATCCAGTTAAAACTCACCCGACACGTCCCGACTCTGCCGAGAAACTTTTAATTCGAGTTCGCACGGGTGATGCGACTTTTAGGATTAGCTGTTGAGCTAACTTGGTTTGCAGTAAAAAAAAAAAAAAAGAAAAGAAAAAGAAACCTCCAGTCAGAGATCAGAAAACCGCTGAGCAGCTGCCCGACACGGCCGCTCCAAGACCGGACACAGTCCTCAGGAAGAGTCGGTGTCACGTAACCCCGGACACACCGAAGCTGAGCCCCGGGAGAAGCCCGGTGTCACCGAAAATTAACTGTTTAAAAGATTTTTACAACATAGTCCTTCACCCATACAGAGAGGCAGTTCAACTACTGTCAAACAACGCCGCCTCCCGGTCATAAATGGAACTGCAGTGCGGGGGGTGATTCAGCTTTTATCAGCAGAATCACTTATTGTTGACGTTTAATAACACTGTCAAATGTAGATGTAACTTTTTTAGACATAGTGTGATTAAAAATAAATAAATAATCCAATTAATTAAATTAGATGTTTGGTGTAAAAAGCTGTGTTTTTGTTTCATAATTAATAAAAAAAAAATTTGCAAAGAAAATAGCAAATGTGTGTGTGTATATATATATATATTAATATATATGTTTTTATTTAAATAATTATATGTACAATGTTTTATAATTATATATATATAACCATATTTATTACTATGTCTGGTGATATATATAAAAGTAAATATTTAGTTATATATGTATATAACTATATATAAAGTTATATACATATAGTTACATATGTATATAACTGTATGTATGGTTATATACATATATAGTATATAAAAACATAGTTTGAGGAAACTATGTTAACATAAAAACGTGGTTTTCCCACCACCTTAAAGTATTAATTCAACAGGAGAAGTTTTTTGTTTTCATGAAGTCAAATAAATGCAATTTAAGGTTCACTCTGAAACCCCGATCTGCTGATCTGAAAAAAGTTCAAATATATGTATATATATATATATATATATATAAATGATATATATATATATATAAATTATATATATATATACATATAAATGATATATATGTGTATATCATATACATATATGATATATATATATCATTTATATATATACACATATATATACATACATATATATGATATATATGTATATATGTATGTATACATATGTGTATATCATATATATATATATGATATATATATCATTTATATATATACACATATATGTATATATATATACATACATATATACATATATATCATATATATGTATGTATACATATATGTGTATATATATAAATGATATACACATACATATATATATATATATATATATATATATATATACATATATATATATATATGAGAATATCGCAGGACTGTGCAGGGAAACCGAGGCCACGGTGTCACAGGCATATTGTTGGGATGCTGCTGGAATCCTGCGGTGTTTCCTTTGTTGCCGTGAATCCTCCAAATCCTCCATCTGCTTTGAGTCGTCATCGCTAAAAAATGGTGAAACCGGACACTGGGAGGCTCGGCCTCTTAACCCCGTCACTGCCGCCCAACACACAGATCCAGACTGGAGAGCCAACTCGCACACAAACACACAAACTAGAGACTTGTAAAGCAGTTGTTTTGGGTGAAATGAATCATGAAAAAGATTTGTTCACAGAATTAGCACAGGCTCCGTCTGACACAGTCACTGAACTGAAATACCACTGAACGTGGTCGTGATTGAACTCACAATCGCCGACTTTCAGCAGTGCTGCCTCGAAGTACACCAGACTCCTTTCCTTTGCTAAATGTTGGAGATGAACGCATGTTATCTTAACTTTGATCTGCAGTTGGACATTGTTGGATTTGATTCTGGTGTCGGACGTCACGGTCATGACTCTTTCAGTGATGAGACTCTCTGACCAATCAGTGACCTTCAGTCTGTTGACGTCAAAAACACCAGATTCTATCACCTATTCACCGATGGAGAAGCAAAGAAACCCAGTCCAGTCGTACTAGAACAGTATCATGGAAAAAGGGAAAAGCACCAATATTTATAAAACCCGTTGGATGGTCCAAGCTGATTTAAAATGAACAGACTCTAGCGTACTATTTTACTCTGGTACTCCAAGGGAAGGGTGTGAAAGAACATACACAGCGTGTATATATATATATATATATATACACACATATACATACTGTACGTATACATATATGTATATACATATATATACATACACACATATACATACTTTACGTACACATATATGTATATATAGATATATATATACATACACACATATACATACTTTACGTATACATATATGTATATATAGATATATACACATATATACCTATACATACTGTACGTATACATATATGTATATATATACACACATATATACACATATACATACTGTACGTATACATATATGTACGCACATATATACATATACATACTGTACGTGTACATATGTGTATATATATACACACACATATACATACTTTACGTATACATATATGTACGCACATATATACATATACATACTATACGTATACATATATAAGATATATACACACATATATACATATACATACTGTACATATACATATATGTATATATATACATATACATACTGTACGTAAACATATATGTATATATAATATTTGTAATAATATAATAACTGTAAACTTAGTCTACTTCCGTCCATTGAGCTGTTGCTCCAAAACCCGGTAGCCAATCAGCAGGAAGCTTCCTAATTGCCCGCCCATGGTCACAGAGCGCAAAGCAAGTGACATTTCAATCATTGCTAACAAAAAGTGTATTTTCAAACAAATCAAATACTTAAATATTGAAAGATTAAATCGATATTTTGCATTCCATTCGTTGACACCCTTCCCTTGGCGTACCAGAGTAAAAGAGTGCGGTACGGTCTGTGACATACCGCATGCTGTAGCATCACACTACCAAGCCAATCAGCAGGCAGCTTCCTAAGGCCCCGCGCACAGTCAAAAACCCATGGACAACAACAAGAGTCAGAGCAAGCGAATTTTGATTGTTGTAAACCAAAACAAGTGTATTTTTAAACAAAATAAAATACATTTTATTTTGTTTGCAATGTGTGTATTATGATTTACATACAGAGCCGGCCCTGGGCATAGGCAGTATAGGCAAATGCTAGGGGCGCCGTCTGCGGAATTATAAATACTATTATTTTTATTTTTTTTTACCAGTGCCATTATTACTATTATTTCGAAATATTATATAAGCCCACAGCAACATAAAGTCATAGCAAAGATGATTAAATAATGCAGAAGGCTTTTTTCTGGGTGTAACGAGCCGCCGCTCTGTACCTGCCCTCTGTGAGGGGGGCGGGGTCAAGAGGCCAGCTGCCTGAATCTGACCGGACAGTGACCCAGAGACGAAGAAAAAGATTAATGACACTGTATCGGAATTATGTCCAAAAGACTGAAGCCATCCGGCGCCCAAGGAAGGAAAAGAAGGAAAGAAGAGGAAGAAAAACGTGAAAAAGATAGAGGTACAGTAATGTTAATGTGATGAAGTGCATGAAATGAATAGTTTAATGCATCGTAGTTACCGTTGTTGGAGCAGGGTGTTAGCTTGCTAGCTTACTTCGGACGATAGCAACATTGTTTAATCAATAAATAGCTGAGTCGACGTGTGTTAATGTTACTACACCTTAAATTCATCAGGGACGTTTGGAAACTTAACGTTAGGCCTGTTCAGGTGTTATTTTACAGGTGTCTTTCCTGCTTGTATGTCAGTTAAAATGCTTTTAGTTGTCCGTCCCCTTTGTAATAGGGTGGTTGTAAGCCTTTGGTTTTATGTGTCACAGTTTATGTTTGTTAAAGTTTACATCAGTGTTAAAGTGCAGTTAAAGTGTATTACTGTTAATATTTCATACCTTAGCTTTCCCATATCATTCATAGGCTATATATACACATATATATTCATTTCACTGCACTTTACTGGTTTTTGCACTCTGGTTAGACTGAATTGCATTGCAATGACAATAAAGTTGAATGAATCTCATCACATTATCATCTTTATTAGTCTCATGTATAGCACACCAAGCATCTGTTTTTTTTATTAAAATGTAACATGCAGTCGTCACATATACTTCTCTTCTCTCTTCAGATGCACTTTTAAAATATTTCAGTACCACCCCAGTGACACAGCATCAGGTGCTCCTGTCCCGTCTACCTCTGCACAGCCCAGTGACACAGCATCAGGTGCTCCTGTCCTATTTCATTTTATCACTTGTTTCTTTCTTTAGTTTTTATTTGGTGTGATATTTTTTACTCAAAGAAATAAAATCTTGAATACACACATGCAGTTTCTGTGTGATTGTATGAAAGTTGATTGTGAAATTGACTGCTGCGATGCAATGGGGGCGCCAGCTAAAATCTTGCCTAGGGCACCAAATTACTCAGGGCCGGCACTGTTTACATACTGTAGCTTTAATGAGATAAATAATGTGGTTTGAAAGTGTTTTGGGGGCCACAATCACGATCTCCGTGTTTTCACGTGACACATGAGCAGCACCGGCATCAGTGCCGTTTAAACCGCCGAAGCCAAGAGGTTAAAGAGGGAACAGCGGAGGGGGTGAGGAAGGAAGGGGGAGGAGGAAGACGAAGGTCCTGCCTCTCTTCCTCCAGTCCACACTCCGCTAAAGTTCTTTTATGTCCCTTTTTGTTTTTAATGTATTCATGTTTAACTTCTCTACTTCTTCTGGATGTTTCTGTGATTCTGGCTCCGGTGTCAGAGCCGCACTGCGCGGAGCCCGAGCGGGCGACATGTCGGAGAGCAGCGGGGCCGCCTGGACGTGACTGAGGTGGGTACAAGCTCCGAGGCTCCCCCCGCTGCTGGTAAACAACTGCAGCCGGAGGAGGGAGACCTGTCTGCGGGACAGCGGAGCTCCGCGGAGCCGCGGAGGGAAGTTTCAACCATTTAAGGAGACGTTTGTCAAAGTTTGAGACCGAGAAACACGACAGACAGACAGACAGACAGACAAGTACTTCAGTGACTTCTACTACGTAAACACCTTAACAGAAAAAAAAAAGCTATTCAATAAATTACATACGGGCCACATGTGAAAAATATCTATATATAGCAAAACAGCATGAATTCTGTTATCAAAGTCAGTTTTCTGAGATTAAGTCAGATTTACGAGATTAAAGTCAGAATTCTAATAAAAAAGGGTCAGAATTCTGTGATTAAAATTAGCTTTCAGAGATTTAAGTCGGAATTCATCCCATTTTATTTTTTTAATCTGTGGAGGATAGAGTGGTGAGTGGGTGGAGGGCCCTAATGCTCCGTATTCTCAGAATTCAGACTTTGTTTTTAATAAATCTGACTTTAATCTCAAGAGTTTATGCAGTTTTATTTTTTTTAAATGCGGTCGTAAAACTTCTGTAATAATATTTGAGTCTA
The DNA here is from genome assembly GCF_958295425.1 of Solea solea. Classification (NCBI taxonomy): domain Eukaryota; kingdom Metazoa; phylum Chordata; class Actinopteri; order Pleuronectiformes; family Soleidae; genus Solea; species Solea solea. Next base: position 730,512 of record NC_081137.1, read on the forward strand.
AACATTAAAAATAACATTTAATAAAAATCACTGTTTATTTCCAGAGAGGTTGATGGAGGGAGAGAAAGAGACGGCCGAGGACAAGGAGGAAGAGGAGGAGGAGGAGGAGGACGACCTCGCAGCTGCGTCCTCACAGGACTACCAGGACCTTCCCATCATGCACTGGGAGGACCTGAGCCAGCGGATAGCTGAGCTGGAGAAACAGGAGCAGGAGAGGAAGGAAAGGGCAAAGGTCAGCCACAAAGAAGAGTGGTGGCATTTACACATTTACATGTGTGAGACACAGATGCTCAAAGTTTCCATGAAACCAGTTCATGATCTGTGTCCTGTCTCCTGCAGAGGGGGACGGGGGTGAGGACGGACGACAGTGCCGGGGGAGTGTGGACAGGTGTGTGGGGGGAGGAGGAGGAGGAGGACGACGACTTCACGAGGTGTCGCGTCTCCGTCGTCGCGTCACGGTAAAAACGTCGCGTCGTGAACACGAGCAGCACTGAGCTACATCTGTGTCCTCCAGTGTCCTCCAGCTCTGCTCGTCTTCTCTCCACAGGTTTCACAACCACAGGAACCTGCAGCTGTGCTTCATCAACAACGGAGACAGTGAAGATGAGGAGGACGGAAACAACAAGGAGGTCAGTGACTGACGTTACAGGGACACCGAAATAGTTGATTTTAGACGTTTAAAGGTGCAGTCCGTAAGAACTGGTGCACTCACAGCAGAAAGTTTAGTTCTCTGTGTGAGGAGCAAGCCGCTGCTTCAAATTCTAACACCACAACAGCCAAAATGATAGCAGTTTAATCTCTGATAGAAGCCTACATATGGATATTCTATTTGATTTCTGTCAATAAAGCCTCCTGTGTTACATACTGGACCTTTATCAAAGGGAGTCACCTGATACGATCTACGTCAGCTTAAGTGTACGATATCTTAAGAACATGTTCTCACTTTATCTTTATCTCACTGTTAGACAGACTTTTCCAACAGGAAACTCAAGTTTCTCTCCCACACCAAAGCCCATAGAGAAAATCAGTGATTTAAGCTCACGGGGACACAGGAGCTGCTGGTCTACTGCTGCCTCGTGTGGTCACTTTGTGTCACTGAGGTGAAACTGAACTTTGTATTTCAAATGCCGAATTCACTAAAATAAGACATTTGAACTTAGTGATGGAGGCAGCAGTGGATCAACACCTCCTGTGTGTGTGTGATGTTAAAATCAGTGATTTTCTCTATGGGCTTTGGTGTGGGAGAGTGAGCGGTTTACAAACTTCACTTTCCTGTTGGAAAAGTCTGTCTAACTGGACCTTTAGTCGCAGAACAGCGCCCCCCAGAGCTGTGAGACCTGGTCAGCTGTTTGACACGTTCCGATGTCGCCATCGTTTGACCACGGGTGTTATGCCTCCATCAGGTGACCGCGGGGACGGGACGCAGTGGCTGTCATGCCTCTGGGCTGAAACAGGAAGTGGTGACTGCTCTGAGGACGCTGAGGGACGAACTGCTGGCCGAACAGAAGGAGACGGAGGTAAAGGGACGGAGAGGAGAGGAGAGGAGGAAGGACAGACGAACGGAAGGAGAGTGACATACATATAGTGTTGTGATATCGTGTGGATATTTGATGGTGTGTGTGTGTGTGTGTGTGTGTGTTGCAGCGTCTGACCAGCAGCTGTTATGTTGCCAAGAGGAAACATCTGGAGCGTTGGGAGCTCCAGGAGTGTTCAGTGCAGCAACTCAGCAGCATGAGAGCGTCACTGCAACAGGAAGTTCACGGTATACACACACACACACACACACACACACACACACACACACAGACACACACACACGCACGCACACAGTCACGCACAGACACAGACACAGACACAGACGCACACACACACACACACACATGGACATGGACACAGACGCACGACACACACACACACACGCACACACACACACACACACACACACACACAGACACACGGACACACACACACACGGGCACACAGACACGCACACACATACACACACAGACACACGGACACACACACAGACCCAAATCCTGGTCCTAAACTCAACCACATGTGGCAGGACCAGGTTTTGGTCCCCGTGATGACTGCTGGTCCCGACAAGGTCAGTAAAGATCCTAAAGAGGCAACAAATACAAGAACACACACACACATCTGAGTCCTTAACCAATTCCTCAGAAATGAGATTCTGCCTTATAAGGACCAGGTTTTGGTCTCCTGGTCCCGACCAGGTCAGTGAACACAAACTCTAAAAGTTTCTTGTTGTGCCATTCAGCTCAGCGTCGCCCTCCGGTGGAGACCACGTGTGTGTCCACCGTCTTTGTCTCGTCTGAGTTTCTCCGTCTTCTTCTCGTCTTCGTAGCTCTGAGCTCGGAGCTCGTGACCCACCTGCTGGTGAGAGACCAGCGGAGGACGACACAGGACGCCATGCTGCTGGACGTCCAGGACCTGACCTAACTGGACGTAGGGCATCCGCGCTTGGACCAGGTCTGACATTAACCGAACCGCTAACTCTGGGAAATGGACAAAGACGGAGACAAGAGTGGACATCGGGAGGAGGGAAGTTGAAAAAGTGGTTTGACGACGTCAAGGTCAAAACTTTTCCTGACAGGAAGTCAGCAACGCTTTGATTCGCGGCTGGAAGTCGAGTCGTGACAGAATCAATCAGGAAGAGAAGAGTCTCAGTTTTCAAAAAAAAACTGTATGTTTCTCTTTATCCACACTACAACCCAACCCCACAGTTTTCAAAATAAAACTGTTGGTTCAAGTTTGTCCACAATAAAACCCAGCCCCACAGTTTTCAAAATAAAACTCTAGGTTCAAGTTTGTCCACACTAAAACCCAGCCCCACAGTTTTCAAAATAAAACTGTAGGTTCCTCTTTGTCCACACTAAAACACAACCCCACATTTTTTTTTAAATAAAAGCGTAAGTTTTTATTCATCCACACTAAAACACACCCCACAGTTTTTAAAATAAAACTACACGTTACTGTTTGTCCATGCTGAAACCCACAGTTGTCAATGTAAAATCAAAGTTTCTTTTTACCACGCCGAAAGACAACCCTGCTTTTTCCAAAATAAAAGTCTGAGTTTCTGTTCCATCCACATTAAAACCCTACCCTGCAATTTTCAAAATAAAAGTCTGAGTTTCTGTTCTGTCCACATTAAAATCCAACCCTGCACTTTCCAAAATAAAAGTCTGAGTTTCTGTTCCATCCACATTAAAACCCTACCCTGCAATTTTCAAAATAAAAGTCTGAGTTCCTGTTCCATCGACATTAAAACCCAACCCTGCACTTTCCAAAATAAAAGTCTGAGTTTCTGTTCCGTCCACATTAAAATCCAACCCTGCACTTTTCAAAATAAACGTCTGAGTTTCTGTTCCGTCCACATTAAAACACAACCCTGCAGTTTCCAAAAAAAAGTCTGAATTTCTGTTCCGTCCACATTATAACACAACCCTGCTGTTTTTCCAAAATAAAAGTCTGAGTTTCTGTTCTGTCCACATTAAAATCCAACCCTGCACTTTTCAAAATAAAAGTCTGAGTTTCTGTTCCGTCCACATTAAAATCCAACCCTGCACTTTTCAAAATAAAAGTCTGAGTTTCTGTTACGTCCACATTAAAACACAACCCTGCACTTATAAAAGTCTCTGCTGGTTTCACCCCAAAATACAACTGGCATAATCTGAGTTTTCAAAATAAAAGCTCCACATTTAGCAGCTCTACTGTGCTCGGTTTCATTTGATGTGACTTCATATCTGAAGGATGTTTTTGTGCTTATTTTTCACTTAAACACAAGTGTTTATTATTTAATATTGAATTTAAATGAGTAAAAAAAGACATTTAAGGGAAATGACAAAAGCAGGAAAAGTGTTTGGGATCAATTTTTTTTTAGTAATGATTATTAACGTGTTACCATTGTGTTTATAGTTTGATATTATTTAAGTTTTATTATCACGTATTTAATTTTGTTACTGTTTGATGCAGCAGGTGTAGACTATCGTTATTTTTTTCCTAAATGCAAAAAGCAAAAGAGAAAGTCACTAAAAATGCAGTTTTTATTTAATGTCATTGTTTTCTGTCTTTTCTTTTTATCTAAATGTATTGAGCGTGTTAACGCGACAACAGAAACATTTGAAGATTTTGGTGACATTTGCTAAGAACTTCAGGTACAGGCAGTAATTATTATTATTCTGTTGTTGTTGTTGTTTACTCGTAAAGGGAATAATCCACTTATTGTAACCAAGTTTTATGTGAATACTTACACCCCCCCCCCCCTTTAACTTGTGTATGTGTTTCTCTGACAAAGAAATTATATTTTCGTACCGGTCGTGCTGAATGTCATGTTTTTGTTGTAACAAAACAGTGAAATGTAATGTAAACATTTTTAATCAAACGCATTTAAAGACTGTTCTTTTCACCACAAACTTTAGAGATGTATTTTAAAATGTAAATAAAAGGATTTTTTATTTGAAATATAATGGCAAATAAAACGTGTTGTTAGCATTGGCGTGTGTTTGTTTTGGCGTGTTTGATTTTAGCTCCAGAAAAGAAACAAGAATCCATTAAAACGCTAGAAACACAAAGTATGGTCGCTAACTTAGCCATGCGGCTTTGCCGGTAACGTTTGTATGTTTGCTGCTAAAGTAGCATCACTAAAGTAGATGTTGTCTGGAGCCGGCCAAAGGACAGTAAAAAAACCACACATTTAATAAAGATTCTTTGAGATGCAACAATAATAATTAGCAAAACCCCTAAAGACTGCGGCTCAAAAGAGCTAATGTAGCAAACTTGATTAGTTCTGTCTCACATTGACTCTGACAATCATTAAAGTAAAAGTTGAGGAAATTAAAGTTGAGGCCGTGGCCCTGACGGACGTCTTTGTCCCCGCCGAGTTTTGTGAAATTCAGTGCAACGTAAGCTCGTCTTGCTCCATCCACGTTTCGCCTCAGGGCGGCGCCACAGAGCTGGCGTGTCGCATTTTTGAACCTGACGTTTCAAGAGTTTTTCCTGCTCATTAATCCCCGCAGAGACGACCCTGAGATTTAAAAATGTACAGATGACAGAGTGAGTTTACGTCGTCACGCGCGCCGTGTTTGTTCAAACCTCTGCTGCCTGAGCGATGTTTGACCAGCGGCTGTGTTCACGTCGCACATGTTCAACACACCAGCCGTGTGTGCGTGTGTGCGTGTGTGTGTGTGTGTTGGAAAAAGACAAACTGGACGTGAATCAGAGATGATGACGGTGACGACGGTGATGATGGAGGAGGAGGAGGAGGAGGAGCTGTGTTCATGTAGTCACTCTGCTTCCTAATTAAAGCCTCAGATAACGAAAGGCAGAGCGAGGAGAGACAGAGAGACATCACTGGACACAAAGGTGAGTCTCTTTTCTTTCTCTTTTTTGACTTTTTATCCTCAATTATAGCCACATTTATTCTGAAACACTGTTATTTCATCATTTCCCGTTGTTTGACACTCGGGGAACATGAAGCTTTATTTCATACTTGGACAAAGACGGCACAGACGGACGGTGTTTGGAGTGAACTCGGCAGACGTGAATAATCCACTTCTTTTCAGAAGTCGCGACTTAAAACTGGAGCCCATTGAAACAACGTGTGTCTTTAAATCACTTTCACACAGCGACCTCTGCTCCTCGGCCTTCAGGGTGAGAATACACTTTTATTTCTTGTTGTTTTTCTTATGTTTCAGATCCTGCTGCTGCTGCTGCTGCTGCTGCTCTGCAGTCCTGTATTGGGTTTCATTCCTGCAGTTCTGACTGAATGAACGCTGATCAATTATTTACAGAGCAGCTGAAGGTCAGAGGAGAAGCCCCGAGAGACGTCGCAGCCCCCAAAAAAAGTCACTTCTCAGCCAACGACGGCGACGACGACGGGACGAGGACTGGAGGACAAACAGAGGTAAAGCTTCAGAGGTTCAGACGGAGCTTTGAAGCGTCAAAATAAAAAAATACAGAGACTCAATTTTTAACAGTGAAAATTATTGTGTTAACAATTTGGTTTACAAATCTTAGTTTTTAGAAAATCTGGATTTCATAAAACTTAATTTTGTTTCCAATTTAGTTAAAAAAGCATTTTGTCTTGTAAAAAAAAAAATGTTTAAAAATGTTTTTGTAAAAAAACAAACAAAAACAAAGCCTTGGTTTGTATTTAAAGGACTGTGTTTAAAATTAGTTTAAAATTAATAAAATAAAATCATTAGCCTGAAAAAAGAGTTTGGTCAAATTTAGTTTGTAAAGAAAAAAAAACATTTTTTTGTATAATTTTTAAAAAAATGTACAGTATTTGTTCTCATTTGTGTTGTGTACATGTTTTTATAAAATGAGTTTTGTGACAAATTTAATTTGCATAGAATATAGTTTACAAAAAATTTGGTTTGTATTAAACTTTCTAAAAAAAAGTATTTAAAAGTATTTTGTGTAAAATCAGCTTGATGTTCACGCATTTAAAATTTGTTTTCGTTCATTTTTTGTTGTGTAACTGTTTTTTTTTGAAAGAAGCTAGTTTTGTACTGTGCTTCTTTTCATTTATGTAGAAGTTGGTTTAAGTAAAATCAGATGAATGAAGGCAAACAAAGTCGTCTGAACAATAACGTCTCGTCTCGACTCATTAAGCAGAACCTCGACAAAAACTGCCACGATTGTTGCGACATGATTTGACATGAGCGGCGTCAGGTTTCCGGAAAGCTTCGCTAATGATTGACGAGCTAATTGAGTGGAACATAGTCGACATCAGCACATTCTGAGGGAGCTTTTCCAAACTAATGACAATCGTTTGTTTTCTGTCACAGAAACGCCGTCTTACTACAGACATGGATCAGTTGACAGACAGACAGACAGACTGAAGGGAAGGACAAATGACGGAATTCCCAATGAGAAGTCTGGAAGGTGAAGAAGCTGAGATGATCCCAGAGGAACCCGAGCCAATCCTGCTCTGCCAAAACTAGCCCTCAAAGGTTCATGATGGGATTAAATCGAGTCTCCAGCTTCACTGCAGACGCTAACCACGCCAACACCTCTGGCACCCTGCCCAGCTCGTCGCTCCATCGGTCGTCCTGCAGCATCGACGAATCCTACAAGTACGTCTTCCTGCCCGTCTGCTACTCGCTGACGTTCCTCTTCAGCCTCACGCTCAACTCGGTGGTGCTGCTGCGCTCCTGCCGCCACCACGGCGGCTGCTGCGGCACTGGCGGCCGGCGCTGGAACACGTCGCTGATCTACATGGTGAACCTGGCCACCACGGACCTGATGTACGGACTGTCGCTGCCGTTTCTGGTGGCGAGCTACGTGCTGAGGGACAGCTGGGTGTTCGGGGACTTCATGTGCCGCCTTGTGCGCTTCCTCTTCTACTTCAACCTCTACTGCTCCATCTTCTTCCTCACCTGCATCTCTGTGCACAGGTAAGACGCTTCTGAAAACACGTCGATCGGATGGGAAGTAAAGGTACATTTTTTGGGTGATCCAAACATCCAATAATAGGTTCTCTGGGTTCTACGGGTTCTCCGGTTTCCTACCACAGTCCAAAGACATGGAGATTAGGGGATTAGGCAAATTGGACAAATTGAGTGTGAGAGTGAATGGTTGTTTGTCTCTATATTTGTCCCTGTGATGGACTGGCGATCTGTCCAGAGTACGACCCTGCCTTTCGCCCCATGTCAGCTAAGACTGGAACAGTGCCCGTGGAGGACGGGTGGATTTGCGTCATAATTGTGGGAATGCACCACACCAATCGTCTTTAGACTGAACTGAAAGCCACTCATTGAGGCATTATGCTAGATGCACTGCCTGTGGATTGCATCGGAGTTTAGCTAACAGTTAAATCCACAGTTTGATCAAATCTTTCCATTATGTGTTTTTTAAGAGAGGGATTCAAACTTACCGCTGGTTGTCCTCCACAGGTACTTGGGGATTTGCCATCCGATGAGGACCATCACTCTGGAGAGCAAGCGGGTGGTGAAGGGTACCTGCGCGTTGGTGTGGGTGGTGGTTTTCATTCTCACCTGCCCCATCTTCAGGTTCGCTCAGACGGGATACATCAGGCGCGGCGGCAGCAGAGTCCCTGGATCTGAAGGAGAAGAAGGAGACGGTGGGAATACGACAGCGGAACAGGACGGGGAAGGATACATGAACTGCTGGGACGATGCCATCGATAAGGAGTTTGCAGACTACGTACCATACGGAATCGTCCTCCATCTGCTGGGCTTCTTCGTGCCCTTCGTCATTATTGCGTGGTGCTACTCTCAGGTGGTCAGGACCATATTTCAGACCCTGCGCTCTCCTCCAAGCTCGATAGCGGGTGGTGATGACTGTCATGTGGGGGACGGAGCAACAGAGGGAGTAAGAGATCGGGATAGAACCTCGGTTTCCATCTCAGGCTCGCAGTACTCCCACTACATCCGCCGCCGGCGGAAATCCATCAAGACCATTGTGACCATCACGCTGCTGTTTGCGCTCTGCTTTTTGCCCTTCCATGTGACGCGGACACTGTTCCTGCTCCTGCGGCGCGGGCAGCTCGGAGGCTGCAACGTCATGAAGACCGTTTCCATCTGCTACAAGGTCACGCGGCCGCTAGCCTCCTGCAACGCCTGGCTTAATGCCCTCCTATATTTCCTGACGGGAGATAAGGGCGCCCCCTGCTGCTGGCCTGCAGGGGGCGCCCCCTGCTGCTGGCCTGCAGAAAACACTGTCCGTCGAGACCACCGGAGTGGCTCCCTCTGGTGGCCACTGAAGCTCCTAAAGAAGGAGGCGATGGGGGAGGACGACCAGGAGGCGGCAGAGAAGGTTGAAAGGGAAGTACACATGGAGAACGAGTCCAAGTCTTCGAGAGTCATCTTCTGAGACGTTTTTATAAAACATGCAGTGACATCACAAGTCGTTTGACTGACTCACACAAACTACACGGACTACATCTTCTCTATAATTCTGTGTTTCCATCACGGTATGGTTCGGTTCGGTACAGTACACTACGGTACGGTTTGGAATGGTAAAGTTTTAGATCAGGCTTGTGTTTAACTTGGTAGACGGAGTGTCCGAATCCTGCGTAGCATGACGTCACACCAATGACGATCCAGCAGCTTGTTTTTTGTCCGGCTCAGTTTGTGGCTTTTTTTTCTCAACAAGACAAAGTCAAAGTTTTGTATGAGAATAGACCGCTCGCAAGGGAGCAACGTTTTTCTGTTGGCGACCCACGACAGTACTCTGGTACCCCAAGGGAAGGGTGCCAAAGAACGGAACGGTTGGGGCTGGTTATTTTGATACTTTTCTCCAATGGAATCGCAGGGAAAAAAATACGTACTGTACCAAACCAAACCGGTCCACTCGGTGGGAACGTGGCGTATAAATCAATGTGTCGTCACATGATTATGTAAATGTATGTCCTAAAAAAATTTATTTGTTTATGTTTTTATGTCAGTATTTCCACATTTCCTGACATTCACAGACCCACCAGTAGGGGGGTGTCTCCCGACTACATTTTGTTCCTACGATGGCCCTGGGGGCTCGACAAGTGAAGAACACACGGGCACTCCACACTTTTATTGTCACGTCGTGCGTATACAGCCGCAGAGCAGGGGTGGGCGGAGACAAGAAGGGTTTATCCCGTCAAACTGCTGAACGAGAACCAGAGAATTCACATCTGAAACTTTTCTTATCCACACCGCTATGATGACAAGTTGCATACTACAGCTTTAAAGAGTCAGGTGGCAGTCGTTTGATAATCAATGGTTTTGCTAACTGAACTGAGAAGACCACAGTCTTGAGGCTTAACGGGCAATGTTGTTGTGGTTGTTGTTCTGTGATGTCACTCGCTCGCGTTTTGACGTTTTCTCGCAGCGTCGTCTGGATTAAAATCTTCTGGATTAAAGTCGTCTGGAGTTTTTGTACCGAGGCGGAAACAAGCGCAGCTCAGTTTGACGCCGAATCCGACATCACACCTCATAATCCACATCACGAGCACATTCTGTATAGTTCAGGTTTGTCCCAGGTACTGAAGTCTGCACCGAGATTCAAAAGAGAAGACAAACTAGCCACTTAACTGAAGACTACAATGAATTAAGAACATGTTTCACGTCTTTATCTCACTGTGAGACAGACTTTCCCAACAGGAAACTGAAGTTTGTAAATCACTCACTCTCCCACCCAAAGTCCATAGAGAGAATCAGTGATTTTAGCTGGCGGGGACACAGGAGCTGCTGGTCTACTGCTGCCTCGTGTGGTCACTTTGTGTCACTGAGGTCAATCTGAATGAACGATTTCAAAAGCTGAAGTGACAAAATAAGACATTTGAACGTAGTGATGGAGGCAGCAGTGTATCAACAACTCCTGTGTGCTGTGATGCTAAAATCACTCATTTTCTCTATGGGCTTTGGTGTGGGAGAGAAACTTTGTCTGTAACCCTGAAATAACATGTGACGTAGATATTGTAGATTTGAATTTAAAGATTTTAATCAGGCTGATATTATTGATTCATCAGTGTAATGTCTACAAAACGGCTCAGTGATTTAATTTACTTTATTGTCTTGTAATGACGACACAGCGAGACAAAGATCCAACACTTTGTGTTCATACATCAGGTAGAAATAATTTCATAAATCATCACGCATCAATCAGCAAAAAAATAATGAGGATCGGTCAAACGTTTACGTCAGTGTTTATTTTCCGTTTAATCGCAGGAATGTTTGAATTTACGATGGCGGCGTCAAGCTCTGATTGGACCAAAGACGACAGTCAACAACCGTCTCCACGGCAACAGACATTCACCTATGAGACCGTCAACGTTTCTCCGTCGCTCTGCCTCCACTCCGAGTCGCTTACCAGCCTGTAGTTCAGTCTGCGATAGTTCTGGGGGTGGATCCGCCGCTGCCGCCACACTTCCTCGTAAAGACTGCACACGACCGCGGGCAGCGGCGCGAAGCCGGCGGTGCGAGCCAGCATCTGGCAGTAATCCCACTGAGTGTGTTGCAGCACCAGCAGGTGGCGCTGTTGGACTCCACTCTGCAGCTTCTCCCGCTGCTCCCGCAGGACCTCGTCCTCCATCTGTGACCGAGGCGGTAAAGTGACGGAGCCGTCCAACACCGCCAGCGCGAACTGGACCTGCGGGCGACAGCGGATGTAAGAGCGAGCGTACGTCTGACGGCATCAGTCCGAGACGACCGAGGGAAAGTCGGACGGAAAATCTGGCTCATTTGGGGAGGTGTGAACGCACAACCGGACTCAGGTCCGCCTAAAATCGTGGAAGTGGATGACACTTGAACGCATGCGGAACGACGGTCAGATGTGGAAATGGATCACAACTGCTCGTAAACACCTCGGCGAGGAGGGGACTACGTTATTCAACAGGTTCCGTTCACTAATGTGAACACAAACTTGGACCGGCTGAGCATGCAACCAAGCCCACAATCGTACAGAGTCCAGCAGACTATTAGGTGTGAAAACAAACTCAGAAGAACCCCTCCCCCCCAATGAAGGCTCCTAGACCAGACCCATGTTAAAGTATGAACGAAACCAAAGGCTGTTAAGAGCTGAATGCTGAGCGAGTCTCCGAGGATATGGACAGAAAGTTAAACCACAAAGACTCACCTGGCAGTTGAAGTTGGGGAAAGGACAGATGAGTTTACAGATGCCGATGAAGATGAGTGACGGGAAGGCGGGGGGAAACAGGAAGTGGTACAGTGGAGACACCGAGTGGTCCTGGATGTCCAGACCCAGCCGATCCGCGTCCAGGAAGGGAAAGCTGAAGTTGTAGCCGGTGCAGAAGAGGAGAACGTCAGCCCCGCACACCGAGCCGTCCTGTAACGGGAAGTGTTGAAATCAAGAGGGACGTAGTTCAGTTTGGACTGACGAACTGTTCGCATAAGAATTTTAATGCAGTCAGTTCTGCCGTGATAACGCCAAGTGCTTCCTGCGATCCTGCTAAGACACAAAAGATTCTCCTGAACTTTCAAATCAAAGTAGGAAGGGATATTTTTAGAATTTACAACACCGGGTCGTGCAAACTTTTAACCCTAAATCAGCTAAAGTAGTGAGTTCTTCTCAGGAGGACAAAGTCTGGACACTGACGTGTCTGTCCTTCACTGAAGGAGTGGAGCGGTCAAAGTCTCGTCACCTGGAAGCGAATCCTGCCGTCGTCTTCGATCGCCACCACTGTACTGGACTGGCGAATCCCAGTGGGAAGAGGGACAGAGAGACGAGGACCACGATGACTCAGAGTCACCTGGAGACAGAGAGACACTGTAAAGAAAATGAAAGTGGACGCGAGGACACGGCGGCACATTTATGGACAGAGACGAAGAGCTCGGTCGTACCTCGGCACCAACTTTAGCCAGTTCGCAGGAAATGTCCAATCCTGACGCTTTGGCTCCCAGGACCACGACCGACTGTCCCGAGAACGGCTCCGCAAACCGGTACGAGTGACTGTGCAGCACTTTTCCTACAAACAGAGCGAGTGCAGAGAGCCAGCTTTAGCCTAGCTTAGCATAAGGAAACGTTCTACGAATGACCAAACTGCTACCAGGAAAAGTAAATCCAAATTCTTGCTAATTCCATTCATTTGCTGAATAATTTTGTCCATTAACGTCTTGTTTCTTTTGGCTGATTTAAGAAATGAAATGCTGCATCATTATTTCCATCACAGAATACAGAAAACACACACACTGTACCTTTAAAGTTCTGTATCCCTGGTACGTTTGGGATGTGTGGGTCTGAGTAGTGTCTAAAAAACAAAGAACAGAGTGTCGAAACAAACGTAAACGGAAAAAAGGAATCTCTATTTACGCCGTCAGTGACATCATCACCCGAGACGACGTCACATCTTACCCTACGCAGACAAAGACCGAGTCAAAGGTCTCGGTCTTCCGACAACCCGGCGATTCCGATGAGGTCACCTCCCACATCGTCGTCTCGCCCCCGTCCCCCGCCGCCACGGCAACAGGTTTGACGTTTTCCACCACAGTGTTGAACTTGAGCAAAAATCCAAAACACATTTTGTTATCAAATTTAGATGGAAATAGTTTTACGAGAGAATTTTCTGTGCGTCAAATCCAATCACGATAGATTGATAACCTAAATATCTGTCAATATCTGTAGAGCTCTACAGAGTATTATAGATAGAGTATAGTCCACTGTAGAGCTCTACAGAGTACTAAAGACAGAGTATAGTCCACTGTAGAGCTCTACAGAGTACTATAGACAGAGTATAGTACACTGTAGAGCTCTACAGTGTACTATAGACAGAGTATAGTCATTGTAGAGCTCTACAGAGTACTCAAGACAGATTATAGTACATTGTAGAGCTCTACAGAGTACTATAGACAGAGTATAGAGTACTATAGACAGAGTATAGTACACTGTAGAGCTCTACAGAGTACTATAGACAGAGTATAGTACACTGTATAGCTCTACAGAGTACTATAGACAGAGTGTAGTACACTGTAGAGCTCTACGGAGTACTATAGACAGAGTATAGTCCACTGTAGAGCTCTACAGAGTACTATAGACAGAGTATAGTACACTGTAGAGCTCTACAGAGTACTATAGACAGAGTATAGTCATTGTAGAGCTCTACAGAGTACTAAAGACAGAGTATAGTCCACTGTAGAGCTCTACAGAGTACTATAGACAGAGTATAGTACACTGTAGAGCTCTACAGAGTACTATAGACAGAGTATAGTCATTGTAGAGCTCTACAGAGTACTATAGACAGAGTATAGTCCACTGTAGAGCTCTACAGAGTACTATAGACAGAGTATAGTACACTGTAGAGCTCTACAGAGTACTATAGACAGAGTATAGTCATTGTAGAGCTCTACAGAGTACTAAAGACAGATTATAGTACATTGTAGAGCTCTACAGAGTACTATAGACAGAGTATAGAGTACTATAGACAGAGTATAGTACACTGTAGAGCTCTACAGAGTACTATAGACAGAGTATAGTACACTGTAGAGCTCTACAGAGTACTATAGACAGAGTATAGAGTACTATAGACAGAGTATAGTACACTGTAGAGCTCTACAGAGTACTATAGACAGAGTATAGTACACTGTATAGCTCTACAGAGTACTATAGACAGAGTATAGAGTACTATAGACAGAGTATAGTACACTGTAGAGCTCTACAGAGTACTATAGACAGAGTATAGTACACTGTATAGCTCTACAGAGTACTATAGACAGAGTATAGAGTACTATAGACAGAGTATAGTACACTGTAGAGCTCTACAGAGTACTATAGACAGAGTATAGAGTACTATAGACAGAGTATAGTACACTGTAGAGCTCTACATTTTATTTCATCTACATTCATTTGCAGAACGTGCTACAGTTGTGTGCAGCTCATGTTAAACTCGGACAAAAATAAACAATATTGAAACCAAAGAAAATCACGTGCGACGGCTCGGTCAGGTCGGGTGACCAGCAGGGGGCGACTTACCCTGATGTGCGGCCGGATGCCGTGGCTCTCACAGTATCTCAGCAGGTACTTCTGCACCTCTTGATGAGGCAGGAAGCTGCCGAGCTCAGGGTCAAAGGGGAAATCAGGAAACATCATGACCTCTTTGGGCAGGTTTGTTCTGTCAAAATTTGAAAAAAAAAAAAATGAGATAGATGAACAACACGGGAGATTAAACTAATGGGCATCTTAAAATTTGTATTTGTTTGTCTGTATTTACATAATTTCTTTGTTTACTTTAGTGATGCTTACCATGTGCCACCTGCTGTAGATTTAGTTTTGTCCTAAAATACACTGAAATCTCCTGTAAATGTATAACACATTCTTTTGTTCAAAATAACCTCGAGTGTAAATGAACTCAAATGCTAGAACCTTTAGGTCCAGCATGCAAATACTTAATTAATTACAATGCACCATCCGAGGAATGATGAGGAGACACACACACACACACACACACACACACCTGAGGTCTCTGTACATGCTGCTGTGGACCGGCGGGCGGTTGTCATGCGTGCTCACTCGCTCCTCATAACACCAGGTGCCGCCGACGTTGTCGCTGAGCTCAAACACCACTGGACGAGTGAAGGTGTTTGGACGAGACAGGATGTGTCTGGCTGCGCAGAGTCCTGCCGCTCCGGCCCCGACCACCGCCACCCGCCTCAACATCCTCGCCATCCTGAGAGTGCGAGAGAGAGGAACCTCAGCTTTAAAAAAACAAACAAAAAAAAAACGTCCAGTGTGTAGAAATGAGAGAATAGTCCACTGTAGAGGTCGACACTGAGGATTGCACACTGATGTCTGACTATAAAAAATGTTGACTTTTCTCTCACAATTCTGACTTTTCTCTCACAATTCTGAATTTTTTATCAAATTCTGACTTTAATCTCACAATTCTGTCTTAAAAAGTCAGAATTCTCACAATTCTGACTTTTCCAATACAATTCTGACTTTAATCTCATAATTCTGACTTTAATCTCATAATTCTGACTTTAATCTCATAATTCATGCTGTTTTATTTTCTATCTCTATCTCTGCAAACATGTGTGTCTCGAACTGTTGACATTAATGACCGGAAGTTAAAAAGGTGACGTGAACTACTCACGGATCAGTCTGAACTTTCTACTTTGCTCCGCTCGGATTAAACATTAATTGAATCCACCTCTTTCAATTTTAAACTCAAACTAAACTGTTCGTGAACGTTTAACAAAACCGCGCAAACAAACTTCACAAAAAAGTTTGAAAGCTTATATTTTTGGAAGAATCGCAAAAGTCAATATCGACTGTCAATGCAACTGCGCATGCGCACATCGACACGCAACAGACTACCTTGCCAGCGAAGTAGCTTGTTACGAGTCTGAACTGCGGTCGAGATTTTATCGTCATCAATCATCGAAACATCGTCGTTACCGTCGACCGTTACCGTCCTCCGCTGCTGTCAACGCACGTCTCAACGCACAAGACGCCGCAGAGACGCCGAAGGAAGGGCCGCCATTTTGACACTTGATCTGTTGCCGGAAACGATTTGTTCTGCGCGTGTGGAAAATGTGACGACTTCCGGTCACCAGAGCGAGATCAAAACTCGACATGAACTCAAATCATCTCATCAGCGGATGATCTTTGAAATTAGAAATGCATGTTTTTCAGCGCACGAGTGACGACAGACGAGTGTCAGTCACTTGAGTGTGTTTCTGTCGCCACCTCGTGGTTCACTCTGCTCCTCCACCTTTATTGTAAAAGAGGGAATGAAGTTCTGACATCAGCGTCAGACTCGCAGCAAACCATATGTTGTGATCATCAACAATAGATTATTATTGCTATTATTGTCTTCCTGTATGTACTGTATATAGTGATAGTATTTTATCTTGTTTTCATCTTGTTTTTCTTGCACATATTTTATTAAAACGTATTTTCTTACCTCATTTCTATTTTCTTCTATTTTCTAACGTGTTGATTTTTGTCTGCTGTGACACTGTGCGACAAATAAAGGAACATCTTATCTTATCTTTATTGATAATCAGGGGCAGAAACAAACTTTGTTCTTGTTTTTTATTTATTTAGGAAGAAAAAAGAGCAAACAATCACTGAGTTTCACCTCAGTGTGACAGAAAAGAAGAAATCACCTCATTGATGATCATCATGATCATGACAATTTGAGCAAACATCAAAGAATCTGACATCGACAACAACATGAGTTCTTTCAAAGAGACAAATGTTAAATGTGATTATACATTTGTGTTTTTACAAAGTGACAAGAAAAACATTCACGTGAACTCTCTGGGGGGTATCCCAGAAAGCGGGTTAACCCTGAGATGTTCTTGTACGTCACTGCAGTCTGCCGCAGTTTCTCGTCCTCAGGAGAAGATTTGGACAAGTTGATTTAAAAAAAAGAAAAAGTAATCAGTTATAGTTACTAGTTCCAAAAAGTGAGTTAGTAACTGAGTTACAGCATTGTAAAAGTAACGAGTTACCAGGGAAAGTAACTATGCTTTACGGGTTATTTTAAGCATTTATTCAATTATTTATCATAAAACTGAATATTAAATATGTTTAATGAATGAAATGACCAATGTGATGAAAGTGATGTGTTCCAGTTTGAAGACGTTACCATTGAACTTTCTCTACTCACCAGACCCTTTGTGTTCCTCCTGCAGGCGGTGGGTCCACGATGTCATCAATAATAAACGTGTGTTCCACGTAAACGTCAACAAACCTCATTTTATTTTAATGCCATGTTTTTACAGTGCAGGGCGAGCCAGGCAGAGAGGGAGAGAGAGAGAGAGAGAGAGAGTGGGAGGGGGAGTGATGACATCATCAGGAGGAGGAGAGAGAGTGAGAGAAAGGAGGAAAATAGCATCCTGCATCAGACAGAGAGGAGAGAGAGGGGACGAGGTAGAGACTGCAGGGACAGATGAAAGGAGAGAGAGAAGAAAACAAGAAGTGATGGTGTGACCAGAGAGAGGGACGAGAGACACTGACACTGGAGAGAGAGAGAGAGAGAGAGAGAGAGATAAGAAGACAGAGGCTTTAACATTTGTCATCTGGGCCTGTTTGTGTGTGTGTGTGTGTGTGTGTGTGTCTCTGTGAGATCAGCTGATTATAACACACAGGTTGGAGGGCGGAGCCATGATGGGCAAGGATTACATGTTGGCCATCATCATTGTCAACTATGAAGGTGAGAAACAAAACCACACACACAGACACACACACACACACACCTCACTGGGCATCAATGCTAACAATCCCTTTGAAGTTATGGTTGGCTAAAGTCTTCACTCGATCGCCATCACTGCTGGATGACAACAACAACAACAACAACAACAACAACAACAACAACAACCACAACGACAACAACAACAGGCACTGATTGGTTGTAGGTCTGTCCAATGGCACACAAAGGCTATGTCAATTTGTCACGACCCCTGGACCCAAACTCAAATGAGACTGCTGTCTGGTGTTAGCCAGGCTACTTAGCTCGCTAGATTACGTAATATCTAGAATTGCAGTTAGCTTGAGCTTGAATCCTGATCATCAGTTTGCATTTTGTTTGAAATCACTTCAGCCACGTCTTTCCTGAGGAAAAGGAGAGAAAATGACCTTCATCAGTGTCATTGATGGATGGAGGAAGCTGAGGATGTGGACGAGGACATTAATGAGGACAGTGAGGACGATGATGAAGATGTTAATCAGGACAGTGATGAGGTTGACTGTCTCTGATTCAGCTCTCTGCAATGAGAGACTGGTCAACCATGAGAGAAGTGGACTTCCTCTGCTGTCTTTGACTCTGATGGTCTGCGTATTGATCCGTCCACATCCTTCCCATCATATCATTGTCTCCAAATCAGCTGATTCCGCAGTTTGTGTCTCTCTGGGTTTATTAATAATTCAGAAACTCTCCCGTTTATAATTCTCTAACCACTCGGCTTGTTCAGCAGTTTATTGTCCTATTTTTCACTTTTGTCCTTTATTATCAGACATTATCTCAACAGATGGACTGAGGGGGCAGAGCTTGTGTGCTGTCAGGTGGTTTTTATGACCTGAACCGTTTCTGTTGTGTTTGTGTGAACACAGCGGAATGCTAATAGCATCGTGGGGACAGATGTTGACCGTTTCTGTCTCCGCAGACAACATCTGGACTGACCAGAACCTGCTGCTGGACTCAGACCTTCCCTCTGGCTGGAGAACCATCAAAGACTCAACAGGAACTTACTACTGGCATGTTCCTACCGGCACCACCCAGTGGCAACACCCCAGCGTCACCGGGACACCAGAGGCCCCCGATACACAGGTCAGACTAGTTTAGAACAGCTTAGAACAGCTTATAGAAGTGGGTCATATGGGATACAGTGACATAGAACCTTTTACAGAACGTCAGAACATATCTACGGACCATTCTGGTTTAGAACACGAGCAACAAGTTACTAGAGCAAGGTAGCATTTATTTCGAGAGTGGGCCAAAGCGGGTTAGAATGCATTAGAATGACTCAGAACAGGTCATAGACAGGCCTAGAATGTGTCCCACTTAGCCTGGGTTTGCTAAATTAACTCAGATTAGCATCTTTCTGTCTCGACAGAAGGAAGCTGGACAGCAGGACCCCAGTGGACCGACGGACAGTCCCACTGAGGACAGGTAACACATCAAAGCTCGTACCAAAATATCCACTGGGTTTTTGAGAACTGTCCACATTCTTATTATTTTTTTGTTTTTCTCAGGTCTTCATGGCATGAAGATTATCTGACCAACCATGACCCTGACTCCAAGGTGGGACCTTAACACCACCAACAACAAGACTCTGTTCCTGAGACGTCCTGGTTTAGTCAGACAATAAAAGTCTAGCTTTAATTTTATGGAGTAAGATGATGTTAAATGATCAACTCTTTCAGGAATTATTGAAAAATCTAATATCACGATCACGATCTGGTTTACCCACCATGACCTTACTGTTTGGAGCAGTCCACTATGAAGATCTGGTTTTGGCACATTTAAACTATTGAGATCTAGTTTAGACCAGTCCAAAGATGACTCACTGTTTCAGTCGCAGTGTCTGGTTTCAACAAAAAATCAAGTATCAAAAATACTGAATTCATATCTTAACAGAATAAGGCGTTAACCCAGTATATAGTTCTGTCAGGATCTGGTTTAGACTAGTCTGAACTGTCAGAATCTGGTTTGGATATTTCAGGAATTTTAGTGTGATGAGCATCACAGACAGGAAGTGTCCTCTGCGTCCCTCAGCTGTGATATCAGAGGAAGACGTGATACAAACTGGATTTGGATTGTGTTTGGTGATACAAAGCTTTTAGTCTCCTAATCTGCGATTCTAATCTCTGGTTGTGCCCACCTCTCTCTTCCAGTTTTATATGAATCCAGCATTAATCTGACTTAATCTCACTCTCTCTTTTTCTCAGTGACCTTAATCTCACCCTGTGTCCTGCTTTCACCTGTCTCTCTCTCTGTCTGTCTGTCTCATGTTTTTGTTTCTCTCATCTGTCTGTCTGTCAGTGTTTTGCAGTGCGTTCACTGGGCTGGCTGCAGGTGGAGGAGGAGGACCTGTCTCCAGGCCGAAGCAGTCTTGCTGTCAGTAACGTGATTCAGCAGCTGTCTCACTGCAGCAGCCCCGAGCAGAGAGACAGACAGGGAGCGTGGGGGGAGGTGAGACACCTGATCCAGCTGAATCCACCACAAACTGTTTTATTAAAAATACACCTGGATCTGCTCTGGACCACAACTGTTAGATTCTGGTTTAAACCAGTTTAAAATGTAAAATGTTTAGACCAGTCTACACTGTCAGGATCTGGTTTAGAAAAGTTTAGATGACTCCAGATGAGTCAGCATCTGGTTTAGACCAGCCTACACCATCAGGATCTGGTTTAGACCAGTCTACACGGTCACAGTCTGGTTTAGAAAAGTTTAAACTGTCACGATCTGGTTTCGACCAGTTGACACCATCAGGAACCAGTCCACACTGTCTTGATCTGGTTAAGACCAGTCCCTAGCGCAATCTGGTTTAGATCTGATTAAGAGCCTTTCGGGATCTGGTTTGGATCTGATTTAGAGCCTTTCGGGATCTGGTTTAGATCTGATTAGCCTTTCAGGATCTGGTTACGTCTGTCTGTGTGCAGGGTCAGGAGATGATGCTAGTCCTGAAGAAAGACACTCTGACTCTTTTGGACCCTTTAGACCACACCCCCCTCCACTGTCAGCCAATCATAAACATTCGTGTGTGGGGAGTGGGCTGCAACAATGGCAGGTAAACCAATCACACGCCTCCCCATCTGTGTGTGTGTGTCTGTGTGTGTGTTTGCACTAACACTATTACTTTTTTCTGTTTTCTCTAACACGCCCCTCCCCTTCACCTGGGCAGGGACAGGTAAACCACACACACACACACACACACACACACACACACCCATGTAGGTTAGGGTTATTACCATGTACCGAGGACATAAAAAATCGTCACATTTTAAGTTCAACATTTAGTCTCCAGGACATGAATGTACTGTATGTAACCCTTATGGAAACCTGTGTGTGTGTGTGTGTGTGCGTGCTCAGGGACTTTGCCTTCGTGGCGGGAGATAAAGACAGCTGTATGCTGAAGTGTCACGTGTTTCGCTGCAACACTCCGGCTAAAGCCATCGCTACTGCTCTGCATGACATGTGCTCGAAGGTCAGTATGTGTGTGTGTGTGATCAGTGACTGTATATATAGACCATCAGTGACTGTATATATAGACCATCAGTGACTGTATATATAGACCATCAGTGACTGTATATATAGACCATCAGTGACTGTATATAATGACCATCAGTGACTGTATATATAGACCATCAGTGACTGTATATAATGACCATCAGTGACTGTATATATAGACCATCAGTGACTGTATATATAGACCATCAGTGACTGTATATATAGACCATCAGTGACTGTATATATAGACCGTCAGTGACTGTATATATAGACCGTCAGTGACTGTATATATAGACATCAGCGACTGTATATATAGACCATCAGTGACTGTATATATAGACCGTCAGTGACTGTTTCTATAGACCATCAGCGACTGTATATATAGACCATCAGTGACTGTATATAATGACCATCAGTGACTGTATATATAGACCATCAGTGACTGTATATTATGACCGTCAGTGACTGTATATATAGACCATCAGTGACTGTATATATAGACCGTCAGTGACTGTTTCTATAGACCATCAGTGACTGTATATATAGACCATCAGTGACTGTATCTAATGACCGTCAGTGACTGTATATATAGACCATCAGTGACTGTATATATAGACCATCAGTGACTGTTTCTATAGACCATCAGTGACTGTATATACACCGTCAGTGACTGTATATACAGACCATCAGCGACTGTATATAAAGACCATCAGTGACTGTATATAATGACCGTCAGTGACTGTTTCTATAGACCATCAGTGACTGTATATATAGACCATCAGTGACTGTATATATAGACCATCAGTGACTGTATCTAATGACCGTCAGTGACTGTATATATAGACCATCAGTGACTGTATATATAGACCATCAGTGACTGTTTCTATAGACCATCAGTGACTGTATATACACCGTCAGTGACTGTATATACAGACCATCAGCGACTGTATATATAGACCATCAGTGACTGTATATAATGACCGTCAGTGACTGTTTCTATAGACCATCAGTGACTGTATATATAGACCATCAGTGACTGTATATATAGACCGTCAGTGACTGTATATATAGACCATCAGCGACTGTATATATAGACCATCAGTGACTGTATATAATGACCATCAGTGACTGTATATATAGACCGTCAGTGACTGTATATATAGACCATCAGCGACTGTATATATAGACCATCAGTGACTGTATATAATGACCGTCAGTGACTGTTTCTATAGACCATCAGTGACTGTATATAAAGACGATCAATAACTGTCTGAACTTTGTCTACAGATGATGTCAGAGAAGTCGCTGATGAGACCGACTCGCTCACTGACCATGGAGAGTATATCACCTGAAGACCTGCCCAGACAAGGTGACTCACCCGTCCTGTTCTCTGACATCACCTGCTGCTCTCTGGTTGGCTCTTTATTGAAACCACACATTGTTGTTGTTGTTGTTGCAGTTGAGTTTCTGGAGGCAGTGCAGCGGCAGGTCCAGAAGTTTGAGGTTCAGTATATTGGTAACCTGCCAGTGTCCAGAGCCATGGGTAAAATGGACCACACCTGAAGTCGCCTGATAATCTCACTTGATAATCTCACCTGAATTTGCCTAATAATCTCACCTGAATTTGATTGATAATTTCACCTGAACTCACTTGAACTCGCCTGATAATCTCACCTGAACTCATCTGTTGTGAACACACAAATATAGAGACATAGATATGTACTGATGAGCAGTATCAATGTCAAACCTAACATTACCCATCATCCACCACCAGGTGTCACCAAATCCAGTGGTGCTGTAATGTGTGTGTGTGTGTGTGTCACAGGGATGGAGGTGTTGAACCGAGCCATTGAGAGCATCTTGAACTCCACAGACAGAGACGACTGGGAACCGACCGTGATCCACGTCACAGATAACGTCCTGTCGCTGTGGCGAGGACAGGTAACAACCTCGTCCAACACCGTCCATCACTTCACACACACACACACACACACACACACCAGCTCTGTCTAATCTATGTCATCTGACCCTGACAGGATGGGGAGGAGCCGTTCTGGGAGTGTCAGGTGCGCTTCCTTACTTTTCTGGGCGTTGGCCACGACAGCCACACCTTCGCCGTGATCGTCGACGGCGGCACGCAGCAGTTTGAATGTCACGTGTTCTGGTGTGAGCCAGATGCCGGAATCCTCTCCGAGGCCGTTCAGGCCGCCTGCATGGTGAGACACCTGTCTGTCCCCAGCAATGTCCTCACTCAGGTTGTGTCCACATTCTGGAGCTCTGACTCTGTGTCCCTTTAACGTCCTTCTAACTGTCTGTCCCTCTCCGTCAGGTCCAGTATCAGAAGTGTCTCGTAGCTCAGACTCCTCCTCCGAGGCCCAAGTCGTGGCGTGCAAATCCATCAAAGGTCAAACGAGCCAACTCCATGGACAGTGCCACCTTCCCTCCTCTCACGTCCCGTTACCATGGCATCAGCAGCTCCACCACGATGATGCCGAGGATAGCGAAGGGAAACGGTAGCGCAAGGAAGGGGATGATGGCGTTCTTCGAGACCTTTCGCAACAAACAGACCGCCACCTCCTAATGATGGAGGCGGGGCCATCAGAGCCAAACATCAGCAGAGGCTGGAACTCGAACACTGAACTCATGGCTCTGATCGTCCATGCCCGATTGCGTCACCAGCAACAGTCGCCTCCTGCTGGTGGGACCTGAATCGCATCTGTCTGAACTTGTCCTGGAGACGCAGGTTCATCGCAACCAGAACCAGAACAACCGTCAACAACCACCAGGTGGACACGTCCTGGATTCAGGATCATGTGGTCGTGATTTTACTGGGACTGACGAGACAAAAGGACACGTGTCCTAAAATATCTGAAATATTACTTTAGTCATAGGAAAAGCCTTAAGTGACACTGGAACTACATTAAAACCACCGCGTCCACACTGGACATTGATGTCAAAGCTAAACAAAGAGATATGATGTTAATCGAGTGACATGTTTCCATGTTTAGGTCACATGACAGGTTTCCATGGTTACAGGTTTGAAAAGTACAATGACATTTCAATGAAGTAACGTAACATTATATGACTAAAGACAATAACAATAATAATAATAATAATAAAGATTAATGATGAGACAAATATCATTTCTCTTTTGAAGATTTTTACACATTTCAATTTTTTTCTAACATTTATTTTACCTGACGTTCACAAAACAGTCAATTAAAATCCATTTATATACTTTTGGCCCAAATCCTCTTTCATACATTTGAAAAGACACAAACAGGAAGTAGGCAATTGCACTGCAAACGTTACAGGAACAATCCAACAGTTTCCTGAGAACACTGGGAGTTCTTGAATGCCTCGCAGGCCGGTCAGTGAACGCAGCACAAACATATTTACGACATTCACTGGAATGAAAATAGCAAACAATGGTCGCGTGTTAAGTAGGCGGTCAATTTATTAGGAACAGGTTTGTTCGCTTGTTAGTTATGTGGAAATTCTTTGCAGTTTTTTTTGTGATTTTTGTCGCCATGGTTACTCGAAACAGCACACCATTCCCGATCAAACCGCACGTTTTGATATGGATTTGTGGGATTTTTCTCAAAACTGTGGGACGAGTTTCACGCTGAACTCAATTGATTTGCATTGCAGAGCCAGGAGAAATTCAACCTGCCTACTGCAGCTTTAATATGTCGCCCCCATGAACCCATGAATTTCACAGTAAAAGCCATGACTGGACATAATATTGTTGTTTTTACAAAAAAACAGTAAGTTTAGTTTCTATAAACAAGGTGAGTTAACTGACTTTTAATAGATGAATAATAATAATAATAATAATATTTTATTTTATTTATTTTCAAAATCTACATCTAATAGTAATGACGATGATGAAGAGGGAGGGGGTAGAGAGAGGGAGGGGGGGAGTGAGGAGTGAGGGAGAGAGAGAGAGCAGCGTCTCAACAGTATGAGATTCGTCTTGCAGCAGCAGGTAAGTTCAGACTCCGCTCGCGCTCCAAACTCCGTTTAAATTACTGGCAGTTTCAAAGAAATCGTTCATTAAGTGACGCCGGCAGCTCGAGAAATCGCGTTTCGACGCGTTAATTCCGTTCGTGTCGAGGTGTGTATGAATTCGGCTTACACATAGTTCAGCAATCCGATCGTGGTCCAGAGTTATTTCACTCTGTTCTACCGCTTTGCGCGCAACTCTTTAATGCGCGATGTTGTGACACGATAAAAAAACTCCAAAATCAACGCTCGGTGACGAGTGAGTAAAATGTCCTGAGCCGAATTATAGAACGCAAACTGCCGTCGACTCCGGCATCAATATTACTGTTCGTGTTGTGGTGATGGTACATTTCCAGGAGCGTGAAGTCACTAAACTGTCAAAATGATGAATGACGTCTGGTCTGACGACAGTTAACACAAACTTTGCACATTACGATGAGATTTATTTTGGTGGAACTTGAAGCTGCTGCTACATTATTTTAATTTTAGGTTTAATCTGAATGAGTTAAATCTTAATCCTGCAGGATTATACAATGTTAAAAAAAAAACAACAAACTGAAATTCTATTGCTATTGACGCAGTTAACTCACAGTTAACATAAAGTACAACAGTAAACAAGTTTCCTGGCGACAAACAAAGTGATGAGTCAACAACAGGATGCAGAGACACCTCTGTCCTTCTCTGTGGTCGCCATGGAAACCAGCTGATTTGATTAGACTGGTATGAAGGCAGATGACTGACGTGTGAAGTGTCTCCTGACCTGCGGGACAAGTGAGTCCTTCAGCCAGTCAGTAGAGCATGACTGTGTCTGTCTACATGTCCGTCTTCTCAGGAGGACATGTGCACGGACACAGTGGTGCGAGGACATACTGGAATTCCTGGAATTATCGCATTTTTTGAGGCACTAAACGTTGGTGAAAAGGGACGGAAAATTGACACGCAAATCATAACAGGCAGGAAAAAATGATAACATAAGGCAAATGCGTGATCAGTAGTGCCCCAAAGGTGAAGCACGGTAGGCTAGGGCTGAAAACTAATTTGCACTAAATTTCACAAAATTAGTTTGAATGGGACACTTTTGTGCTTAACGGTCCGAGTGTAACACTTTTTCGTACACGGTGCACCAAATTTCACGAAACTTGGTGAAAACATATCATAGCACAAGGCGAACAATTGGCACCATGACCTCAGCTCAACAGCAAGTCGGCCATTTTGAATTTGGCATCCATCTTGGCAATTTGCAGGTTCCGTAAATAATCAAACTCGTCTGAGTGCGTTAATCGTACCTACATCTTTAAAAAAACAAAAAAACATGCAGCAATTTGTACTAGACACATCAAAGATGAGAAGTTCCCTAAAGGTATTGTAGATTCAAATGGGGCGTGGCTACAACAACCATTGGAATCTTGGCGAATTTCGACCATTCATCACGAAAACAGGAAGTGCCTGGTAACTTCGCCGTACGTTGACCGAACTGCTCGAAACTTCATACGTGAGACAAGAAACCTGACCATAAAACATGAGCACATGAAAACTAAGTTATGGGTATAGTGCCACCTTTTGGTAAGGCGGCAGCTGTGAGGACCCGTACAATGCTGCTATCATTCAGATTCATTTTGTTTTTGTTTTGTTTGTTTGTTTTTTGTCTCTTCCTGTTTAGCTCCTGTAGATTCTTCTCATCCATCGTCCTGATGAGCAGCGATCAGCCTCCTCCGTATCGTCCTCTTTACCCTGAGACTCAGCCGAGCCCTGGTTTCCCCTCAGGTTTGTCCGTCCCAGCACGAAAGACAATACGACTCTACTCCCAACTTTAATGTGTAACAACTTAAATGCCGTACTGCTAAAACTAACAATATTGATCCGGTGTTGCAATTAATCTTACCAATGGTGTGATGATGCGATGTTTCGGTCATGTGATCCCTTGTTGTTCATTTCCAGCTTTCAGCTCTCAGCATGTGGCCTTCCCCGGCTCCTCATTCCAGGTAGAACACTGTAAAACATCATCTGAACACTGTAAAAAAGAGATTTAATGCAATTTTTGTCACATGACCATCACTGTTACCATGACAACCCCTTCTGTCCCCTCCCCAGACTTTTCCTCAGAGCTACACAGGTGGAGGAGATCAGTCCTACTACTCTGGGCCTCCAGCAGAGACGATGGGGCCTCCAGGAACCTTTGTCATCCAGCCTGGATACCAGGGTTACCAGAGGGTCGGCCCCGGCCCCGACCCCAAACTGTACGGAGAGGCACCAAAACACACAGGTCGGTCAAAGGTCACAAAAACAAAGAATGAAGAGTCTCCATAGAAAAAACAGAGGTTATAGCAAAGATTAGTCCATTAAATAACTCACTGAAAACACCACAGACCACACAACACACTGAAAACACCACAGACCCCACAACACACTGAAAACACCACAGACCACACAACACACTGAAAACACCACAGACCACACAACACACTGAAAACACCACAGACCACACAACTCACTGAAAACCACCACATCAGACTTGTGTCCAGATGTAACCAAAAACATCACAGACATATGCTAAAGGTCTGACTGACAGCGAAATGGACGAACCATAATCCCAGTCCTGGTGTCATGTTCTTCACTCTTGTCCAACATCAACTGAATTACAGAGAGCACCACCTTGTGGCTGATGCTGAGATTGAATATGCCCCGCCCCCTCCTCTGTGTTTCTGTCTGTCAGTGTTCGTGGTGGAGCCGCAGGATCAGCGGCGAGGACGTGCCGAGGACTCGTTTCTAAAAAGCTGTTTACCTGCTTTGTGCTGCTGCTGCCTCTGGAACCTGGTGAGGTCGCACCTCGGCTGAACTCTGACCTCTGACCCGCACCTTCCCCGAGTCTCCCATCATGCAGGCGGGGCAGAAATGATCATGCGAGAGCTCTGAAAATAAATAGATAAATAAATGAATGAATGAAAAAGAGGAAAGGTTTTGCCTGGGCTCTCGCCTGGATTTGGACCTGAGAAGAACTGCTCTGATTTTAATCTTGGAATTCTGACACAAAGTGTCAAAAGTCTGATTTAAAAATGTTGGACTGAATTCTGACTTTAATCTCAAAATTCCTCAGTGTTCTGATTTAAATCTTAGAATTCTGATTCAAATCTTGGAAATCTGACTGGAATTTCAGGTTAATCTGACCTAAATATCAGAATTCCTGTGTTCCCACTTTGAAGTCGGAATTAAATCTCAGAAATCTGACTTAAATTTCAGGATTCAGAGGTTAATCTTCGAAATTATAACCTAAATCTCAGAATTCCTGTGTTCTGATTTTAATTTCAGAAATCTGATTTTAAAACTTCAGAATTCTGACTTAATTCTCAAAATTCAAACTTTGAATCTCAAAAGTCTGAATTTAGTCTCGGAAATCTTTTTAGAATTCATTCATGATTGATGTGTATGATGAGGACTGATGTTGGCTTAAAAAATTTAAAAAGAAAATAAATGAAAAAAATAAAACAATTCGTAAAACTTTTATTTGTATGACTTTTTCTTATAATGTGATTTTTTCCTTATAAAATAAGACTTTCTTATTTCTGTCTTTAGTTTAATACTTACCCATAATGTAAATGAGTACATATTAAGGTGAAGACGTGAGGTTAAGGTATTATATTTATAGGTCAGGATTAGGATTAGGATTAGGTCAGTAGTAATTATGGTTAACATTACAGTAAGTCTCCAGGGTGTGTGTGTGTGTGGTGCCCCCTTCTGATCAAATGGCAAAATAACATGTTTTCTATGACTATGTTAAAATGTACAGTTTACACAAAGAATGCGCAACACAGAGTGTCTTATATCCTTTTTTCCCACCAACTATATAAACACAGCTGAGATAAAAAAGTACTTAAAATGTTTAAAATTGTCACAGTTCAAAGTTCACTTGGCTCGTTTTTATGAACAAAAACAAAAGAAAAACGGTCTAATTTTGTGACTTCTGCACAATTATTGCTATTTTATATCACTGCTAAAAATGTGAAAATTAAATACTAACTTTGACTCAAAAACACAGAAGCCTGAATATGTGACCCATAAACACACACACACACACACACAGGACGTCCATATAAGGAGTTGTGTATTAATTATTCCCACGGCAAATTACCATGAGTGCACCTGTGAGCATGAAGGGTTAACGTGCAGTCAATTATATTGAAATATTTTTAAAGTTATTCTGGAAAAAAAAAATTCTGTCCCTGATTAAAATAAGCAAGTCCACTTAGTTGTTAAAGGGAAGAGAAGAAAAGGAAGTGCGCAGGGGGCGGGGTTTGGGGGTCACCTTTGTTCATGCGAGGTTTTTTTTTCCTTCTTTGCACACAAACTGTGTCAAGGTGAACAACAACAGCGAGCGACGCCATAAAAGGCTTTAGCGTTTACGACGCTGTCATCATCAAACTTTCCATAAAGTGGAGTTTTATGGTCGTTAGCTGGTTAATGGTTCACCTAGAGACAGGTGACGGGGGAAACAGACACAAGATGGACGCCCGGTTCACACACACACTCCTTATCTGTCCCTCTCTCTGTTTTGGTGAAACGTCTTCTTCCTTCTTTTCGTCTCTCTCTCTCTCTTCCGACAATTGTTTCAAAATGAAAAATCTCAACGTTTAATCGAAGCGTGAACTATTTTGTCTTAAACTTGGTGTTAAAACATCCAAAATTCACATTTTTCTCAAATAGCAAAGGAGGTAAAGATAACTACTGCTCCTAAACTGGGATGGTAAGAGGGAGGGATTATTGATTGATCAAATTTGAACCTTGTGTCAAACTAGGAAGAATGACACTTCCCATTTCTGAAATTCTGGGTAAAAAAAGACATTTTCACAGCGTGCAAATCGCCAAGACGGACGCAAATCACCAATTTAATTTTGGCTCACTGTTCACCTATAGCGTGGCGCTATAGGGCCAGGTTCGAGCACTATGTCAGTATCGCATATCAAGTTTCCAGAGTCGACCCCCGTAAAAATTACCACAAAGCCACGGAATAATAATGGCAAGGTTATAGGGGCACTTCCTGTTTTGCAGCGAATGTTTGAAATTTGCCAAACTTCCGATGGTTGCCGCGGCCACACCCTATTCAATCCACAAAACCTTTTGATAACTTTTTTCTCTTTAATGTGTCTCGTACAAACGGACCCATTTCTTTTATGCTGGTACAATAAACGCTCTCAGATGAGTCTGTTCATTTATGAAAAGGCACTTCCTGTTTTGTGGTGAAATGGCGGCTAAATTCAAAATGGCCAACTTCCTGTTAAGTGGAGGCCGTGGTCCCGATGGACTTTTTTGTTCGTCTTGGGCTGCAACATGTTCACACCAAGTCTCGTGAAATTAGGTGTGACTTAAATATGGTCCGCTGTTCACCTAGCTGCTGTTACACTCAGACGGTTAAGCACAAAAATGTCCCATTCAAACTGCAATTTTTCATCTCACTTCCATTAAAGCATCACACGTGCATTTTATTATATCTGGGTGTCAATCTGGCTTGGAATTTATAATTTTTACAACTTTCAACGAGATGGCGCTGTTTTTGTCCATATTCAACAAATAGAGGGAAAAAACATGGTATTTCCAGCAGATGGCAATGTCCCAATTTCCCCCTCCCTCTCATTGACATATCCCTGTAATAACTCAACACATGCAATTTGCATTTATATTGAAAATAATTCATATTATCAGTTTTTTTGGTGGCATCATGATAAAACTCCAAGCATTTACAGGGTTAAAAGCTTTAAAAACTGAATTAGAAATTGATATCAATAATTCGGGCATTAATAAAACCAGCTCAATAAAAGTAGAATATATAATAACATATATATTTTTTTAATAACTTGTTTTTAAAAAGGACCATTTTTGTCCTCAGTGGTACGAGTGTGATTATTTGACACTGCACAAAAATGAATGCAAAAAAAACCCATCAGTGTACTGCAAATCTACTTTAATAATAAAATAATTCATATTTTCAAGATTTTTGGTGACATCATGACACAAACCTGGCATTTAAAGGGTCAAAACCCTTTCATTTTTTTATCTCTATAAAATCTATTTGATATCAAGCATTGGTAATTATCAAAAAAAGATTTATGTAAAGGTTAATAGGAGCTGTAACTGAAATTATATTTAAATACTAAAATATAATTATTATTGTCTCCATGGATTTATTGTTTTACAAAAAACATCATCAACACACATTTGTATTTCTTAAAATGTCAAACTATAAAATACAAAGACAATTTAGAAGTTAAAAGAAAACTTAAAAGAAACTTATTGAAATGTATGAGGAAAATTAAATGTAAATTAAATTAAATTAAATTAAATTAAATTAAATTAAATTAAATTAAATTAAATTAAAGCAAACTAATAAACTGAAATAAATTAAACTCAACTCAACTAAACTCAAATAAACGAAATTAAACTGAAATAAACTAAACTCAACTAAACGAAATTAAACTGAAATAAACGAAATTAAACTGAAATAAACTAAACTCAACTATATGAAATTAAACTGAAATAAACTAAACTCAACTAAACGAAATTAAAATGAAATAAACTAAACTCAACTAAACGAAATTAAACTGAAATAAACTAAACTCAACTAAACGAAATTAAACTGAAATAAACGAAATTAAACTGAAATATACTAAATTAAATTAAACTGAAATAAACGAAATTAAATTAAACTAAATAGTCATCAGTGTAAAACAATAAATGTGTCATAAATCCATAAACATGCAGTTCATTCCTCTTCAACACAGAGGAGGGGGTATAGGGGCGGGAACATGGGGTGTGGCCATGTGACTGACAGGTAGTTGTGA